>NC_073228.2:105342196-105645227 GCF_029281585.2 Gorilla gorilla gorilla
CTGTCTTAGGCTTTTCTTCGCTGAAAGGTTTTTACTTAATGATTCAATTGCCATACTAGATGTAGTTCTGTTAAGACTATTTCTTAATAACTTAGTTACAGTGTCTCTAGAAATGTGTCTGTTTCTTCAAGGTTATCCAGTTGATTGGCATGTGATTGTTCATAGTGGTCTCTGGTGATCCTTTTTATTTCTGTAGCATCTATTGTAATTTCTCTTCTGTCATTTCTCATTTTATTTATTTGAGACTTCTCTCTTTTTTTCTTACTGTAGGTAAACGTTTGTCAAATTTGTTTATGATGCGATAAACCAATTCTTAGCTTTGTTTACATTTTTTATTGTTTCTCTATTTTCTATTTTGTTTATTTCTGTTCTAATCTTTGTTACTTACACCCCTGTAACTTTCAGCTTAATTTGTTCTTTTTATAACTCCTTGAGGTGTAAAGGTAGATTGTTTATTTGAAATCTTTTTTTAATGTAGATGTTTATCTCTGTGAAATAACCTCTTAATATTGCTTTTCCTGCATTCCATAAAATTCAGGATGTTGTGTTTTCATTTCTGTTTGTATTTAAATATTTTCATATATACTTTTTGACCCACAGGTTTTTTAGAAGTGTGTTGTTCAATTTCAAAATATTTCTAAATTTTCAGGTTTTTCTTCTGCTATTAATTCATAGAAATTAAAAAAGACAAAAAGGCATCCTGTGTTCATGGATTAGAGTAAAAAATATCATTAATATGTTCATATTACCCAAAGACAGCTACATATGCAATGCAATCCCTATTAAGATCTGAATACCATTTTTTGCAGAAATACAAAACAAAATTCTAAAATTTATATACAACTACAAAAGACCCTGATTAGTCCAAACAGTCTTAAGCAAAAAGAACAAAGCTGGAGGTATAACACTTCCTGATTTCAAAATATATTACAAAGGTATAGAAATCAAAAAGGTATTTTACTGGCATAAATACAGATACCTAGACTAATGGAACAGAAGAGAAAGCCCAGAAATAAACCTCACATATGAAATCAATTGATCTTTGACAGGGTTGTCAAAAAGGCACAATGAGGAAAGTATTATCTCTTATATAAATATCCATATATAAGAAAATGTGGTGTATATATATATACACATCCATTTCATATATCCATATATAAAATATATGGATATATAAGCTATGTGTGTGTATATATATATATATATATATATATACACACAGAAAATGGAATATATATACACACAATGAAATGCTCTTCAGCCCTAATAAAAAAGGAAATCTTGTCATTAGTGACAACACAGATGAACTTTGAATTCATTGTGCTAAGTGAAATATGACAGTCACATAAATATAAATGCTGCATGATTCCACTTAAATGAGGTATATAAGATGATTGAGTTCATAGAATCAAGGTGTGAGATGGTGGTTGCCAGAGGCTGGGGATTGGAGGAGAAGAGGAGTTACCGAACCCTGGGCATATATTTTCAGTTAAGCAAGATTAATAAGCATAGAGATATGCTGTACATTGTACCTATAACCAACAATAACGTATTGCACACTTAAAAATTGTGAGGAAGGTAGATCTCATGTTAAGTGTCTTTATCACAAAACTTTTCAAAAAGAACATAAATAATGAATAAATAGGAATAAAGGAAGCAGATCAGTGGTTTTCAGGGGTCAAAAAGAGCACAGGAAGGGACAGCAGTGGAGGATTATAAATGGGTATGAGGCAACCAACTTCTAGAAGTGGTGGATTTGTTCAAAATACTTTTGGGGTTGCTGGTGTCATGGAGATATATATGTATGCGTGTACATACATGTGTGTGTATGTGCATTTACTTAAATAAGTGCACTTTTCTGCATGTCCTTTTTATCTCAACAAAGATGCTGTAAATAAATAACTAGAAAAATATTTTGGTAGTTATGGGTCAAGAAGTACTAAATTGAAACTAGAATTATAGTTAATTTATAAATTAACATAAACATTATGGTATATTTAACCATTGATTCATTGAAAAACATCTATTCTTTCCATTAGTGTTTATTATGGATAGAGCAGTAATAAACATTAATATACATGTTTTCTGTGAATCTGTTTTTTATTTCTCTAAGACAAATGCCCTTGGGTGGAACTGCTGTATGATATGGTAATTATATGTCTAGTTTTACAGGAAATTTCCAAAATCTTTACCAGACTATTTATACCATTCTACATTCGCACCAAAAACGTTCTACATATTTTCCACCATGTTTGGTGTTCTCACTATTTTTTATTTGCCTATTCTGGTAGTTGCGGAGTGATATCCCATTGTGGTTTTAATTTGCATTTCCTTGATGGTTAATAATGTTATATCCTCTTCTCATGCTTTTGTCATCTGTATACAGTTTTTGGTGAAATAAATGGACTATTGATAGATGCAACAACTTGAATGACTCTCCAGGAAATTAAAGTAAATTTAAAAAAACCCGCTAACCCAAAATATATATACAATATAATCCAACTTATAAAGCATTTTAGAAATCAAGCATAAGGTAGTGGTTGTCCTGAATCAGAAACGAGTGAGGTGGAGAGAAGAAAGGAAACCTACAAATGGAAAATATGAAGGATTCTCATGACGACTTTGTATCCTGCTTGTGGAAGTTTCTCATGAATATATGCATGGTAAAATGACAAAGAACTAAATATATTCACACACTGACAAAAGTATAAGTAATTCTGATAAAATATCTCAATACTATTTGTGGATGGTATCAATATCAATACCACAATATACTGGTTGTAATATTTACTATAGTTTCAGTTTGTAGTAAAGTTTTGAAAGCTATTACCATGGCAAGAAATTGGGTAAAGAGTACCAAGGATATCACTGCATTATTTTATACAACTGCATTTGAATATACAATTATCCCTAAAATAATTATTCAAGTAAAAGTATTCATGACATGTGACCAACAATACACTCAGAATAAAATGCATAACTTAAATGATTTAATCAAGAATAATTCATACTAAATTTTGAAATTAAAATAAAAGATAGAAGTGATTAAACTAGCATGTTTTATATCAGGAATAAGAGAATATCTCCAATGTTAGTAAATTTAACAATATAACCATCATTTATTTCTCAATTCATGTGGCCTTGAGGATCACTAAAATGTATGCAATATTGTTTTATATTCATTTCTACCTTTAAAAAATCCCTTTTGGTTTTATCCCGAAAGAAAAAATACTTCCTTTATTTAGTAATTATAATCAGTAGTAGAAGAAACTACTGTTTTTTCTTACAGTAGCCAGGTGGGTGATAGAATTAATTATATGTAGAGTATAAATATGAAAATATCTTAATCAAAATTAAGATATTATGTATGTGAATATCTATCTATGCTTATATCCGCAAGGGAAATTTGAGGCAGAACATGCAGTAGGACTTTTTTTAAGTTACTTCAGGTACAGTATGAGTAGGGGATAAAAGGAAGTTATACTTTATATTTGTGTGTATCTTTTGTTCATACAAACACACATGCTTGTAATATATATTTATTGTATAATGTAGCATACCTTGCTTATTGTTACTGTAACAAAATAAAAATACTAAAGAAAATATTACATTATAACTAATAAAATAATTATAAAATACTAAATGTTAACATAATTTAGATAATTAAAGTAATAGATAAAGACAACAAACAAAAAATAAATACTACAAAACCTAAGAAGAGACTTAGTTAAATGGAGACAAACTGTGTTCTAGGTTAAGAAGTCTCAGTATTTCATTATGGCATTTCTCCAGCAATTTATTATAAAATTGTTTCAATTTAACAACAATACAATCTGAGAATAGACAGTCTTCAGTTGTGTTTTAGAAAAAAGATATATATATATATATAAATAAATCAAACTTTGTTTTACCAATTTATGAAAACTTTTATGAAGACAGGGTAACTTAAAGAATGTGGCACTGGCTTAGTCACAGACAAACACTTGTATGTCAAAATAATATGCCTAGAAACAATTATACCCTAAAAATGTGTGTATATGTGTAATATATATATATTATATGCGAGAAATTTAGTCCTACACATGATTAAGTATGATTTTTTACTTAACACACAGCATGAAAATGGTGCTAAGTCTGCAAAGAAAAGTTTGTACTCATATGGATAGTACAATTTAACTAAAATAATTGTCAGGTAAAATTTAGAATATATTTTCATTGAGCATACAAGTCAAATTGAAATGCTGGACATATATTGTGTCAAATTGGAATGCTAGACACGTGAAAGTCAAATTAAAATGTTGAACATATAAAAATGCAATATTAGTAAAATAATTTACAAATCCAGTGTTACATTTTGTAAAGATTTTTGTGTCTGTGTTTATGAGAGACATTTGTCTACAATCATTTTTTTTTGTAATGTCTTCCTATGGTTTTCCTGTAAGTATAATGCCGACCCTTTAAAATGAGTTGGGAAGTGGTCTCTCTTCTTCTGTTTTCGGTATTGTTAATATTTTGTATGATTTTATCTTTAAATGTTTAGTATAACTTAGTAGATAAAAAACAGCTGGGCCTGAATTATCCTATCTTGGAAGTTTTGTTTATTTTAATTACAAATTAACTTATTTAATAGATACAGACTACATGTGTTATTGCCGATAACTGTTAATTTTTAAGGGATTTTGGTTTGTGTCTTTCATGTAAGTGTCCATATTATTTTATTTATAAAACATAAGAGTATAGGATGATTTACAATACCTCATTTTCATTTAACATATCTGAGATTAACATGGAAGTAACCTCTTTCATTCATGACGCAAAATTTGCATTCTATCTCTCTCATTTTCTCTTTGGTTAATCTGGTTAGAATGTAATCAATTTTACTAATATTTTTATAGAGTTAAACTTTGAATAGTGCATTTGCCTATTACTTTCCTATGTTTATTTTTATTAATTTCTCCTCTAATTTTTATTAATCCCTGTCTTCTGATAACTTTAGGTTTAAGTTGCTATTAATTCTTTAGTTTCCTAAAGCAGAAGCTTAATTTAATATTTTTAATGATTTTTAGTCCTTTCTAATTAAAAAATACAGTATTACAGTGTGTACTGACAGAGAATAATACCTAACATATATATTGACTTAGAAGAAAAAGCAAGAAACATAGCAGTATTTTGAGTAGAAATTCATTTTTGTAAAAAAAACAGTGTATACATGTGCACCCTGAACATGCAGTAAGAAGTATGGAAGCATATGCAAAAAGTCTGAAGCAATTTATGGTATGGCTAAGTTTAACATGTCAAGAACATATTATTTTCCATATATAATTTATTATTGTATGTTTTATATAATAAAATTTATTATTTCTATTATATCAGTGACAATGTATGAATAAACTAGTCAGTGGGAATTTGAGGAAAGATGATGAGAAATAATTTAGTGATGTTAGACAATTAACTAACACTTTGTTATATAAAACTTTTTGAAATATACAACATAAAAGCTAAATCCTTACATCCAAAATTCCATGAAAATAAGTTTCTGATAAAAATAAATGTATAAAAAGGTAAATGAAATAAAAAAGTAGGAAATATTATTTTTTCACATTTTTGTGATAGAAAAAATTGTAAATTAGAACTGTAAAAGCATGAATAACAAGGTAATGGGTGTACATAAAAATACTGAACATTTCTTTACAGTTTAAAAATTTTTTAAAATCTTTGTTGGTTTAAAGTCTGTTTTATCAGAGACTAGGATTGCAACCCCTGCCTTTTTTTGTTTACCATTTGCTTGGTAGATCTTCCTCCATCCCTTTATTTTGAGCCTATGTGTGTCTCTGCATGTGACATGGGTTTCCTGAATACAGCACACTGATGGGTCTTGACTCTTTATCCAATTTGCCAGTCTGTGTCTTTTAATTGGAGCATTTAGCCTATTTACATTTAAGGTTAATATTGTTATGTGTGAATTTGATCCTGTCATTATGTTAGCTGATTATTTTGCTCGTTAGTTGATGCAGTTTCTTCCCAGCCTCAATGGTCTTTACAATTTGGCATGTTTTTGCAGTGGCTGGTACCCGTTGTTCCTTTCCATGTTCAGTGCTTCCTTCAGGAGCTCTTTTAGGGCAGGCCTGGTGGTGACAAAATCTCTCAGCATCTGCTTGTCTGTAAAGGATTTTATTTCTCTTTCACTTATGAAGCTTAGTTTGGCTGGATATGAAATTCTGGGTTGAAAATTCTTTGCTTTAAGAATGTTGAATATTGGCCCCCACTGTCTTCTGGCTTGTAGAGTTTCTGCCAAGAGATCAGCTGTTAGTCTGATGGGCTTCCCTTTGTGGGTAACCCGACCTTGCTCTCTGTCTGCTCTTAACATTTTTTCCTTCATTTCAACTTTGGTGAATCTGACAATTATGTGTCTTGGAGTTGCTCTTCTCGAGGAGTATCTTTGTGGAATTCTCTGTATTTCCTGAATTTGAACGTTGGCCTGCCTTGCTAGATTGGGGAAGTTCTCCTGGATAATACCCTGCAGAGCGTTTTCCAACTTGGTTCCACACTCCCTGTCACTTTCAGGTACACCAATCAGATATAGATTTGGTCTTTTCACATAGTCCCATATTTCTTGGAGGCTTTGCTGGTTTCTCTTTACTCTTCTTATTCTTTTTTCCTCTAAGCTTCTCTTCTCACTTCATTTCATTCATTTCATCTTCCATCACTGATACCCTTTCTTCCAGTTGATCGAATTGGCTACTGAGGCTTGTGCATTCATCACGTAGTTCTCGTGCCTTGGGTTTCAGCTCCATCAGGTCCTTTAAGGACTTCTCTGCATTGGTTATTCTGTTAGCCATTCATCCAATATTTTTCAAGGTTTTTAACTTCTTTGCCATGGGTTCGAACTTCTTGCTTTAGCTCGGAGTAGTTTGGTCATCTGAAGCCTTCTTCTCTCAACTTGTCAAAGTCATTCTCTGTCCAGCTTTGTTCCATTGCTGGTGAGGAGCTGCATTCCTTTTGAGGAGGAGAGGCGCTCTGATTTTTAGAGTTTCCAGTTTTTCTGCTCTGTTTTTTCCCCATCTTTGTGGTTTTATCTACCTTTGGTCTTTGATGATAGTGACGTACAGATGGGGTTTTGGTGTGGATGTCCTTTCTGTTTGTTAGTTTTCCTTCCAATGGTGAAGACCCTCAGCTGCAGGTCTGTTGGAGTTTGCTGGAGGCCCACTCCAGACTCTGTTTGCCTGGGTATCAGCAGCAGAGGCTGCAGAACAGCGGGTATTGGTGAGCAGCAAATGTTGCTGTCTGATTGTTCCTCTGGAAGTTTTGTCTCAGAGGAGTACCCGGCCCTGTGAGGTGTCAATGTGCCCCTGCTGGGGGGTGCCTCCCAGTTAGGCTACTCGGGGGTCAGGGACCCACTTAAACCAACACAGATAAAAAGAGACAAAGGAGGCCATTATATAATGGTAAAGGGATCAACTCAACCAGAAGAGCTAACTGTCCTAAATATATATGCACCCAATACAGGAGCACCCAGACTCATAAAACAAGTCCTTAGAGACCTACAAAGAGACTTAGACTCCTACACAATAATAATGGGAGACTTTAACACCCCTCTGTCAACATTAGACAGACCAATGAGACAGAAACTTAACAAGGATATCTAGGAAATGAACTCAGCTCTGCACCAAGCGGACCTAATACAGACATCTACAGAACTCTCCAACCCAAATCAACAGAATATACATTCTTCTCAGCACCACACCACACTTATTCCAAAATTGACCACATAGTTGGAAGCACAGCACTCCTCAGCAAATGTAAAAGAACAGAAATTATAACGAACTGTCTCTCAGACCACAGTGCAATCAAACTAGAACTCAGGATTAAGAAACTCACTCAAAACCACTCAACTATATGGAAACTGAACAACCTGCTCCTGAATGACTACTGGGTACATCACAAAATGAAGGCAGAAATAAAGATGTTCTTTGAAACCAATGAGAACAAAGACACAACATACCAGAATCTCTGGGACACATTCAAAGCAGCGTGTAGAGGGGGATTTATAGCACTAAATGCCCACAAGAGAAAGCAGGAAAGATCTAAAATTGACACCCTAACATCACAATTAAAAGAACTAGAGAAGCAAGAGCAAACACATTAAAAGCTAGCAGAAGGCAAGAAATAAATAAGATCAGAGCAGAACTGAAGGAAATAGAGACACAAAAAACCCTTCAAAAAATCAGTGAATCCAGGAGCTGGTTTTTTGAAAAGATCAGCAAAATTGATAGACCGCTAGCAAGAATAATAAGAAAAGAGAGAAGAATCAAATATACCCAATAAAAAATGATAAAGGGGATATCACCACCAATCCCACAGAAATACAAACTACCATCAGAGAATAGTATAAACACCTCTACGCAAATAAACTAGAAAACCTAGAAGAAATGGATAAATTCCTTGACACATACACCCTCCCAAGACTAAACCAGTAAGAAGTTGAATCTCTGAATAGACCAATAACAGGCTCTGAAATTGAGGCAATAATTAATAGCTTACCAACCAAAAAAAGTCCAGGACCAGACGGATTCACAGTCAAATTCTACCAGAGGTACAAGGAGGAACTGGTACCATTCCTTCTGAAACTATTCCAATCAATAGAAAAAGAGGGAATCATCCCTAACTCATTTTATGAGGCCAGAATCATCCTGATACCAAAGCCTGGCAGAGAAACAACAAAAAAAAGAATATTTCAGGCCAATATCCCTGATGAACATCGATGCAAAAATCCTCAATAAAATACTGGCAAACCGAATCCAGCAGCACATCAAAAAGCTTATCCACCATGATCAAGTGGGCTTCATCCCTGAGATGCAAGGCTGGTTCAACATACAAAAATCAATAAACATAATCCAGCATATAAACAGAACCAACGACAATAACCACATGATTATCTCAATAGATGCAGAAAAGGCCTTTGACAAAATTCAACAACCCTTCATGCTAAAAACTCTCAATAAATTAGGTACTGATGGGACGTATCTCAAAATAATAAGAGCTATCTATGACAAACCCACAGCCAATATCATACTGAATTGGCAAAACCTGGAAGCATTCCCTTTGAAAACTGGCACAAGATGGGGATGCCGTCTCTCACCACTCCTATTGAACATAGTGTTGGAAGTTCTGGCCAGGGCAATCAGGCAGGAGAAGAAAATAAAGGGTATTCAATTAAGAAAAGAGGAAGTCAAATTGTCCCTGTTTGCAGATGACATGATTGTATATCTAGAAAACCCCATCATCTCAGCCCAAAATCTCCTTCAGCTGATAAGCAACTTCAGCAAAGTCTCAGGATACAAAATCAATGTACAAAAATCACAAGCATTATTATACACCAATAACAGACAAACAGAGAGCCAAATCATGAGTGAACTCCCATTCACAATTGCTTCAAAGAGAATAAAATACCTAGGAATCCAACTTACAAGGGACATGAAGGACCTCTTCAAGGAGAACTACAAACCACTGCTCAATGAAATAAAAGAGGATACAAACAAATGGAAGAACATTCCATGCTCATGAAAAGGAAGAATCAATATCGTGAAAATGGCCATACTGCCCAAGGTAATTTATAGATTCAATGCCATCCCCATCAAGCTACCAATGACTTTCTTCACAGAATTGGAAAAAACTACTTTAAGGTTCATATGTAAGCAAAAAAGAGCCCGCATCACCAAGTCAATCCCAAGCCAAAAGAACAAAGCTGGAGGTATCACGCTACCTGACTTCAAACTATACTACAAGGCTATAGTAACCAAAACAGCATGGTACTGGTACCAAAACAGAATATAGACCAATGGAACAGAACAGAGTCCTCAGAAATACTGCCACATATCTACAACTATCTGATCTTTGACAAACCTGACAAAAACAAGAAATGGGGAAACGATTCCCTACATAATAAATGGTGCTGGGAAAACTGGCTAGCCATATGTAGAAAGCTGAAAGTGGATCCCTTCCTTACACCTTATACTAAAATTAATTTAAGATGGATTAAAGACTTAAATGTTAGACCTAAAACCGTAAAAACCCTAGAAGAAAACATAGGCAATACCATTCAGGACATAGGCATGGGCAAGGACTTCCTGTCTAAAACACCAAAAGCAATGGCAACAAAAGACAAAATTACAAATGGGATCTAATTAAACTAAAGAGCTTCTGCACAGCAAAAGAAACCACCATCAGAGTGAACAGGCAACCTACAGAATGGGAGAAAATTTTTGCAATCTACTCATCTGACAAAGGGCTAATATCCAGAATCTACAATGAACTCAAACAAATTTACAAGAAAAAAACAAACAACCCCATCAAAAAGTGGGCAAAGGATATGAACAGACACTTCTCAAAAGAAGACATTTATGCAGCCAAAAGACACATGAAAAACCGCTCCTCATCACTGGCCATCAGACAAATGCAAATCAAAACCACAATGAGATACCATCTCACACCAGTTAGAATGGCGATCATTCGAAAGTCAGGAAACAACAGGTGCTGGAGAGGATGTGGAGATATAGGAACACTTTTACACTGTTGGTGGGACTGTAAACTAGTTCAACCATTGTGGAAGTCAGTGTGGCGATTCCTCAGGGATCTAGAATTAGAAATTCCAGTTGATCCAGCCATCCCATTACTGGGTATATACCCAAAGAAATATAAACCATGCTGCTATAAAGACACATGCACACGTATATTTATTGTGGCACTATTCACAATAGCAAATACTTGGAACCAACCTAAATGTCCAACAATGATAGACTGGATTAAGAAAATGTGGCACATATACACCATGGAATCCTATGCAGCCATAATAAATGATGAGTTCATGTCCTTTTTAGGGACGTGGATGAAGCTGGAAACCATCTTTCTCAGCAAACTATTGCAAGGACAAAAAACCAAACACTGCATGTTCTCACTCATAGGTGGGAATTGAACAATGAGAACACATGGACACAGGAAGGGGAACATCACACACAGGGGGGCCTATTGTGGGGTGGGGGAAGAGGAGAGGGATACCATTAGGAGACATACGTAATGTTACATGATAAGTTAATGGGTGCAGCATACCAACATGGCCCATGTATACATATGTAACTAACCTGCACGTTGTGCACATGTACCCTAAAACTTAAGTAAAATAAAAAAAAATTAAATTTAGGCAAATTGGAGAGATTAAATTATTCCCATATACTGAACATTAGAAACATAAATTGGATGATAATGTTGAAAGATAATTTACATATAAGTAAGAAATTTTTTAAAAATTATATACTTATATAGACCTAATAATTTTACATTTAATTTTTTTCTAAGGAAATAATCAAGTATATGTAAAAGTGTGTAGACAAAAGATATTTACATTAACAAATTACAGTACAACTTACTCTTCCAAAACAGAATATGTCTAAACAAATACTCTTTCAAAAGCTTTATAAAGCTTGAAGAATAATGTAATTATTTAGTGATTTGGAAAAATGTTCATAACGTAATATTAAGATAAAATATCAAGTTGTAGTTCTAAATATGGTAGACATTAGTCTAGCTATCTCAATCATCATTTTAAAAGTAGAAGGCATTCAAAAATTAAAAGCAGAGATGTTCCAAGGGATGAAAATATCAACTATATCACCTATTAAAAAATTACATTAAATATGATGACACAAATAGGTTAAATGTAACTGAGAAAGATATACCATGCTATCACAAATCAAAAGAAACTGGAATGGCCAGTAATATGATTTTAGGAAAAGCAGATTTCAGAGCAAGAAAAATTATCAGAATGATTTTTAAATACAAAACAAGAATTACACAGATCATGAAATAGTGGACTCACTTATGACCAATTGAGTATACAGAATCATTTAGAGTCATTTTTTATATGTAACCAACTGAGAATTGCTATTAGTAGAGGAAACATACCATGAATTAATATTTCTTAAACAATATTTTCTCTTCCTCTTCAAGACCATATAACAATAGTTTATTCGTGCTTTTGTGGCTTGCAGTTTAATTAGGAAATTTTTGCAGTTGTGTATTTTGGGATATTTTGTAAGAAATCTAAAGTTGTCCTCAGAAACATTTTTTAATTTGTTCCTATTTTATATAGACTTTAAAAATATTTACTCATGCAGACTTATTTTTATCTCTGAACTTATTTAGGACAAAGCCTGTATCTACCAGTTAGCATCAAGCCTGGCACATAGAAATTCTTAAATAAATATATACAGAGTGAATGAGTGGTAAATTAGTCATTAGGTGAAGGAAGCAACAATATTATCATCATCTGACAACACTTTCTTCTATTGCGAAATACAATTAATAGGAACCTTTTATTCTTTCTTAATTTAAAAATACATGGAAAAAGTTTTAATTTCAATAATATGTTCATTAAAATTTTAAGAAAGGTAATTTCAAAACTCCTTGTTAAAGTAATCCATAGCTCCAAATCATAAAAACTAAATGCTTTACATCTCATAAGAAAATAATTTCACAATGTAGTTGTAGCAGGGATAAGAATAACTTTTCCCGGAAAATATGGTATGGAAAAGTCATGGAACTCTCAAAGAAAATATATGACTCCATAGCTTTCAGCCTGGAAATTTATAGTCACCAAATATAGGTCAAACTAACTATATTTTTGTCTGGAATTATAACTAAAAGCACTGGCCAAATATGGCTGTTTCTTTAGACACCAACTTTATTTCAAGTGTTATTTTAATTTCTATTTTCATTTCATTTGTCCTTTCCCTAAAGTTTTACCTTGAATAGACAGAAACATTGCTTATATTTCTTACTATAATGCTTTAACTTAGCTATTCCACTGACTTACCAAGAACTCAGATAGCAGCAGAATGAAGATAACTGTCAGCCTTAGAAAAACATGAGCTTCTAAAGGAGTTTCTCTCCTTCAGCCTTTGTGTTTCATGGTACAGGATCTAATACATCATTCTGATATCAGAAAGCATGACATACAGTCATCCATTTTGTTTTATTCTATGTATTTAATCAAAATGGATGATCTAGGCAGCTTTTTCTGGGCATATGCTTATCCACATTTTAAGCCAATAATTTTGACCAGGATAAAACAGATTTTAAAGAAAAACTAATCTATTTCAATAGTTATACACTCAACTTGAACCCACTAAACATTATCATTTCACCTTTATTGTACCTTTTTTATAAGTTTGAAGACACTTTCCTTTTATATTATTTGTATTATGGAAAATAATTATTTTACCCAAATGTAGTATTACAACATTAATTCTATTATTTCATTATTTGATATAAATGCTAGTATTTTTATAATGGCTTTATTAAGATATAGTTCATGTTCTATATAATTCACTTGTATCATGTAATATATAGTCATTAATTCAGTATCATGATTCAGGACACAGCTGACATTATTCTACTCTGAATTTGATATTATTTTACTCTGGTTGCATATAAATTCATGAGAAAAATATAATGTGGAATATCTTAACATACAAATAATTCAGTTCTCTAATTTCTATACAATAGTACCAACATATATTTCATGTTATATTTAGAAATCTTGGTTTAAAATTAAATTTCATTCAAATAAGAATATATTACAATTTTATTAAAATGCTTTCATCAATATTCATACTGTGACACAGCCCTATAGGTTAAATAAAGTAATAATACAATCTAACATTGCTGCAATAATTTATACTTGGTTTCCAAAATATTTTATAGGCATTATAGCTGAACAAAGATAATAATAATATTTTGCATAAATGTAGTAATTTACATTTGCTTCCATAAGGTTCAAAGCTTATTTATTTATCTGAACCTTGTGAGATAAGAAGGGGAGTATTTATCATCACTATTTTATCACTGTGAACTGATGGCTAGAGAGCAGCTAAAGCATGTCTCAAATGGATATTCTTTTCAGAGAACTTAGCTACAACAAAGGCGGAAAAGATAGAATGACTCTGAAGTAAAGGAAAATTTCAAAATAGTTTCTATCTTAAAAAGACATGAAAATTTTCTGAGAATAAGAATGAATGCATTTTCCCTATTGTTGTCTTTTCTTGCATCCACTTCTCTTTACTCACCCCTATTAATCAACTTAAATGTACGTTTCATGTTTTTTTCCTGATCTTTTGAGAGCAAGAGGTGTGTATTTTGTCCTTTTCATCCTCAGCATCTAGAAAAGTGATTGCAATACAGAAGATATTTAATAAATACTAATTCAATGACTGAATGCTTCTTTCTAGAAAGAGCCTGCCTGGCTTCTTTCCTCTTTTTCCAGTGGAAATCTATTCAATGAATAAGCAGTACTTGATATATTTTTCTTAATTTTATTATATGGGAAACAGGAATTACCATGCCATCACAATTCTCTGTTCAGTCTAGTGTTTGTTGATTGACTGAGTGATTCATTTATTCACTAGCTCATTCATTCATTCATTTCACTTTATTACATCCACCAAATATCTATTGATTATCTACCATGTATTTGGTA
The DNA here is from genome assembly GCF_029281585.2 of Gorilla gorilla gorilla. Lineage (NCBI taxonomy): Eukaryota > Metazoa > Chordata > Mammalia > Primates > Hominidae > Gorilla > Gorilla gorilla. Next base: position 105,356,727 of record NC_073228.2, read on the forward strand.
CAACGCTGGATACTAGGAATTCACAAGCAAGCAAAGCATATATAATCGTTACCATCGTAGACTGGGAAGTGAGAAATTAAATAATACTTAAAATGTAAAAAAATGCAAAACAGAAAAAAGCGTGACAGGATAGCACAGAGGAGTGAGAACTGGTTTAACTGGTTTACTCCACAGACACCAGAGAAGGCTTTTCAGAGAATGAGAAAGAGTTGCTGTTGTCTAAAAAGTAAGTAAGATTTTAATTAGGCAAAAAAAAAAAAAAAAAAAGAAAGCATTCTAGGTGGGGAGAACAACAAATTTAAGAGCCCAATTGTAGGAGGGAAGGTAGTCCATTTCAGGAAAAGAAAGAAATCTGGTGTGGACCACAGTGAACAAATAGAAGGGTGATATTAGATGAGGGATTAAATATGAGTAAAGGCCAGATAAGTGAGAAATTGCGTAACACGTTAACAGTTTAGGTTGATAATCTCAAAATTAAATCCACAGAAGAGGCTTAATTTGTAGGTGCATAGTCAGAATTAAGGTTTCCATAATGATAATCAAAAATATAACTCTAGCTTTATTTTGAAGACTGAATGTAAGAATGAAAAATGCAGATATAAAAAGTCGTTTACATCTCTATGTCATAGTTTAAGGAATTACACAATAGATGATATTAAATGCACTATAATATTTTTTGAGAAATTGGGTGAAACTCAAGCTGTTAAGGAGGCAAAAATGAACAGGTCCTAATAACCAGTTGAATTTTGATGAGCAATGGAAGAAGGAGGGTGTTAAGAAAGTTCATATCTATCTGGATTGGAAACCAAAAGTAAAAACAGTAATAAAAAATACAGACATAGAGAAAGCACAAACAAGAAAAATTGAGTGAAATGCTAATACTCAGATTTCTGTTTAAAACATGTTTCTGAGATATCTATTAAATATCTAAGTATATGACTTTAGTGGACAGCTGAGTAAGCATGCTTTGAGATAAAGATCTGGGACAAGACATGTGAATGTGAAGGTCATATAGATGCTTATATATGATAATTATTACTTTGGGCATGAAATTTCTCTGTGAAAATATAGATAATGAAAAAAAGAAGGGTGATTTGGACAAAATCATGAGGTTCTCCAGTATCAAAAGGCTGAAGATAAGATGATGAACCAGTAAAAAACAAATTAGGAGAATTTAGAAAGGCAATTGTTAAAAAGAAATCAGGAGAGAACGAGGTTATGAAAGCCAAAGAGTACTCAAAACTTGTTTAGACGTCATCGATATTTAGGACTGAAAATGACAAAGGAACTTAATGGCATAGAGTTGAACAATGACAATATCAATAGCCATTTTGGTGAACCAACAGAGTTAGTTGTATTAGAGGGTGTTAAACTGTAAGTGGACAGTGGGGAAAAGAAAACAACAAGTATAAACAACTACTCTTAAATATTTTATGAAGATTGAAGTAAAAAAGAGAAATAGAAAGTAAAAAATAGAAATAGATTTGTTTTAAGTTAGAGAAGATAAAGATTTTAACAAGTATAATTCCCAAAAGAAATCATTTAAGAGGAGTAAAAATTTGAAGATAAAGATGAGAGAAATAATTATCAATAGATATTAGATTCCCAAGAGGGTAGGACAGGATTATATCCAGAACCCAAGAGTAAATTATTACAAAATGAGGATTAAGAGAGGAGGGGCTCAGAACCAGGACTAGCTGAACATCTGGTAACTTCACTTCCGGGAAATCTAACCACTGGTTTCTATTCTCTGTGGGCACAGAATGTAAGAAAAATAATTGGAATGGAGAGGTATGGGATAGTGATGAAATGAGTTAGAAGTAGTTGCAAAATGAAGAAAGATCGAAATAGTCCTCGTTGAAAGTAGGAGAAAGAAACCAAGAAAGCCTTTCACTCCACTTGTCTCCCCTTTGAATGGTCAAATAACAGTTCTTAGACTGGTCCTCATTTTTGCTTTTTATTCACATTGCTTTTGATTTTTTTTTTCATTTATACAACTAATGTATTTTTTTTCCAAGTAGAAGAGAAAAATTTAAATACTCCTCGATAAAAACACAATACCACTCCATTGTTCTTTAGATATATTATAACTGATCATTTTCTATTTGTTTAATTTGCATCCAAATGTATACACTTGATGAAAAATAGAGTTTTCCTTTGTCTTTATGAGAAACTTTATCAGATGTAAATAAGGGAACAACTAACAGGGTGAACCAAGGCTTTCAACCCTTTCTAGGGCAATAAAGATGGATGGAGACAGAGGAGTTAAAGGAAGCCAGGGGTAAAGAAAAGCATGAGGGCTTGTGGTGAGGTATCAGAGATGAGTGAGTAGGGAGGGGATTAAAGAAGAAGAAGAGAAGGAAAGAATAGAAAATGTAAATAAACAGAAAAGTGCACAAATCTTTTGGCCAGTGTCTGAAATAGCAGTATACCAACAAAGTAAAATGTTTTGATGTTAAAATAATAAATTCAAAATAATAAAAAATAATTGAATACTGGAATGCTGAGGCCCAGTACTGCTGTTATTACATACAAAATCTTAAGTAGCACTGCTATTGCCCAGCTTAAGTGATGCCAGGACCAGCATCTCTGTAATTTTCTTGGCCTTCACTGTAAGAAAATGGCTGAAAGCTCCAGGCATAATATCCATTTTAATGCCATGAAGAAAGATATAAAAGAAGTACTCAGCTGCATTGTGGAAAAACAAAGTTGGAAGCAATGTCACTCACTGTGGAATAACATTTGGCTTGAGCATTGTCTCCCACCAGGATAAAAATACAGAAACTCTTCAGCAACATTCAATGTAATATACTTTTATAATTTTCTTTGGACAAAAATCAAGTTGGTACCCTGTGACTCACTTTGATCTAAGGTTTTTTGACTTGAAATGAATTAGACATTTTCCAGTAAACTTTTAAAAAAGAGATTTCATAGTAAGGAAAAAAAAGTCTTGTTTTTTCACATTATTTCCATTTCCATTTATTTTCATTCCATTGGGTAGATCCACATTTCCATCAAATGTAGTTTTCCTTGTGATTGAATGACTTTTTATTCTTCTTTTAATATTACCTCCCTCTTTTTTTTCCCCTTTCTGGCACTCATAATATAAAGATGCTTACAATTCTATTTCTATTTTCCAAATCACTTTACTTATTATTAAGTCTTTTTCTTTTCTTTGTTTTTTATCTTGATGCTTTCTGGGATAATTCCTTATCCTGGATTTGAGCTCATTAATTTGTAGTTTATTCACTATTTTATGTCTAATATTTCCAGTGAGTTATTAAATTTTATTAACTATTTATTTACAAAATAATTGTTTTTTCTTTGTCCTTGCTCCATGTTATTAGTATCCATCTTGTCTCTCTAAAAATGTTTAAAATCATATTTTGGCTGGTCTATACATATCATTTTAGTTTATGTGGACTACAAACAGAAGCTCTTTAGTTTAATTAGATCCCATTTGTGAATTTTGACTTTTGTTGTCACTGCTTTTGGGGTTTTAGTCATGATGTCTTTGCCCATGCCTGTGTCCTGAATGGTACTGCCTGGCTTTTCTTCTAGGGTTTTTATGGTTTTAGATCTTATGTTTACATCTTTAATCCATCCTGAATTAATTTTTGTATAAGGTGTAAGGAAGGGGTCCAGTTTCAGTTTTCTGCATATGGCTAGCCATTTTTCCCAACATCATTTTTTAAATAGGGGATCCTTTCCCCATTGCTTGTTTTTGTCAGGTTTTTCAAAGATCAGATGGTCGTAGATGAGTGGTGTTATTTCTGAGGTCTCTGTTCTGTTCCATTGGTCTATATATATGTTTCGGTACCAGTACCATGCTGTTTTGTTATTGTAGCTTTGTAGTATAGTTTGAAGTCAGGTAGTGTGATGCCTCCAGCTTTGTTCTTTTTGCTTAGAATTTTCTTGGCCATATGGGCTCTTTTTTGGTTCCATATGAAATTTAAAGTAGTTTTTTTCTAATTCTGTGAAGAAAGTCAGTGGTAGCTTGATGGTGATAGCACTGAATCTATAAATTACTTTGGGCAGTATGGCCATTTTCACAATATTGATTCTTCCTATCCATGAGCATGGAATGTTTTTCCATTTGTTTGTATCCCCTCTTATTTCCTTGAGCAATGGTTTGTAGTGCTCCTTGAAGAGGGCCTTGATATCCCTTGTAAGTTGGATTCCTAGGTATTTTATTCTCTTTGAAGCACTTGTGAATGGGAGTTCACTCATGATTTGGCTCTCTGTTTGTCTGTTATTGGTGTATAGGAATGCTTGTGATTTTTGCACATTGATTTTGTATCCTGAGACTTTGCTGAAGTTGCTTATCTGCTTAAGGAGATTTTGGGCTGAGACGATGAGGTTTTCTAAATATACAATCATGTCATCTGCAAACACAGACAATTTGACTTCCTCTCTCCTTATTTGAATACCCTTTATTTCTTTCTCTTCCCTGATTGCCCTGGCCAGAACTTCCAATACTATGTTGAATAGGAGTGGTGAGAGAGGGCATCCTTGTCTTGTGCTGGTTTTCAAAGGGAATGCTTACAGCTTTTGCCCATTCAGTAGGATATTGGTTGGGTGTTTGTCATAAATAGTTCTTACTATTTTGAGATACATTCCATCAATACCTAGTTTATTGAGAGTTTTTAGCATGAAGTGGTGTTGAATTTTACCAAAGGCCTTTTCTGCATCTATTTAGATAATCATGTGGTTTTTGTTGTTGCTTCTGTTTATCTGATGGATTATGTTTATTGATTTGCATATGTTGAACCAACCTTGCATCCCAGAGATGAAGCCAGTTTGAACGTGGTGGATAAGCTTTTAATGTGCTGCTGGATTCGGTTTGCCAGTATTTTATTGAGGATTTTTGAATCAATGTTCATCAGGGATATTGGCCTGAAGTACTCTTTTTTTGTGTCTCTGCCAGGTTTTGGTATCAGGATGATGCTGGCCTCATGAAAAGAGTTAGGGAGGAACCTCTCTTTTTCTATTGTTTGGAATAGTTTCAGAAGGAATGGTACCAGCTTATCTTTTTACCTCTGGTAGAATTTGGCTGTGAATCCATCTGTTCCTGGGCTTTTTTTGGCTGGTAGGCTGTTAATTACTGCCTCAATTTCAGAACTTTTTATTGGTCTATTCAGATATTTGACTTCTTCCTGGTTTCGTCTTGGAAGGGTGTATGTGTCCAGGAACTTATCCATTTCTTCTAGATTTTCTAGTTTATTTGCGTAGAGGTGTTTATAGTATTCTCTGATTGTAGTTTGTATTTCTGTGGGATCAGTGGTGATATCTCCTTTATCATTTTTTATTGTGTCTATTTGATTCTTCTCTCTTTCCTTTTTTATTAGTCCGGCTAGAGGTCTATTTTGTTAATCTTTTCAAAAAACCAGCTCCTGGATTCATTTATTTTTTGAAGGGTTTTTCATGTCTTTATCTCCTTCAGTTCTGCTCTGGTCTTAGTTATTTCTTGCCTTCTGATAGCTTTTGAATTTTTTTGCTCTTGCTTCTCTAATTCTTTTAATTGTGATGTTAGGGTGTCGATTTTAGATCTTTCCCTCTTTCTCCTGTGGGCATTTAGTGCCATAAATTTCCTTCTAAACACTGCTGTAGCCATGTTCCAGAGATTCTAGTATGTTGTGTCTTTGTTCTCATTCATTTCAAAGAACTTATTTATTTCTGATTTAATTTTGTTATTTATCCAGTAGTCATTCAGGAGCTGGTTGTTCAGTTTCCATGTAGTTGTGCAGTTTTCAGTGGGTTTTTAAATTTTGAGTTCTAATTTGATTGCACTGTGGTCTGAGAAACTGTTTGTTAGGATTTCCATTCTTTTGCATTTGCTGAGGAGTTTTACTTCTAATTGTGTGGTCAGTTTTAGAATAAGTGTGATGTGGTGCTGAGACTTTGTATTCTGTTGATTTTGGGTGGAGAGCCCTGTAGATGTCTGTTAGGTCTGCTAGGTCTAGAGCTGAGCTCAAGTCCTGAATGTCCTTGTTAATTTTCTGTCACGTTGATCTGTCTAATATTGACAGTGGGGTATTAAAGTATCCCATTATTATTGTGTGGGAGTCTGAGTCTCTTTGCAGGTCTCTTAAAAACTTGCTTTATGAATTTGGGTGCTCCCATATTGGGTGCACATATATATTTAGGATAGTTAGCTAGCTCAGCGTCTGCCCAAACGGCACCCAGTTTTGTGCTTGAAACCCAGAGTCCTGGTGGTGTAGGCACCCGAGGGAATCTCCTGGTCTGTGGATTGTGAAGACCATGGGAAAAGCATAGTATCTGGGCAGGAATTCACCATCCCTCATGGCACAGTCCCTTATGGCTTCCCTTGGCTAGGCGAGGGAGTTCCCTGACCCCTTGCACTTCCCGGGTGAGGCGACACCCCACCCTGCTTTGGTTTGCCTTCTGTGGGCCGCACTCACTGCCTAACCAGTTCCAATGAGATGAGCTGGTTACCTCAGTTGGAAATGCAGAAATCACCCACCATCTGCGTTGATCTCGTTGGGAGTTGCAGACTGGAGCTGTTCTTATTTGGCCATCTTGCCAGCCACTATGTGTCTTCTTAGAAATTTCAGGGGCTAGTCTTGAGACAGACAGATGAAGTCTGAAGACCCAGTGGCAAAATTTCAGAGACCAATTGAAGACATCTAATCAACCACCCAGCCATTGTTGAGACAAAGTCAGGTCGGTGGATTGGGAGCCAAGACAGCCACCAGAACAAGACACAAAGGCACTGTCCTCAGCTTGCGATCCAGATAGACTGGAACCCAACATAGCTGCTAGAACAAGACACATGGATTTGTGCTCAGCCCAATTCTTACATGTCTTCCTTATCAAGTTTTGCCTTTTTAAACCCATACTTCCCTCCCTACCCCACGGAAATTCAAGCAGTTAGTTTGGGTAGGAATCTGGCTGCTTACCCATTTACTAGTTTCAGTTAATAAATTTACTTTCTTTCTACCATACCTCGTTCTTGTTAATTGGTCTCTGCAGGGGGTGAGCATCTGGACCTGTGTTCAGTTACAAGACCAGTGTTTTAATCAAAATTCCCATAAATTTTCCATGGGGAGCAAATTTTCCCCAGATAAGTCTGCTGGCTTAGGTGATGTTATTTCAAAGTGTGGGTTAAAGATTGTGATATAGCTTGCACCCTCTTCTATTTAGAGAGTAGGTGATATAGCATTCACAACATAGATGATTATTTTGATTTGTTCTAAATTGTTCTGACAATTTTTTCTCTGACCAACTCTACAAGCAGGCAACTCTCCCCACATAGAACCAACCGTTTGATGGTATCACCTTGCCCTTGGGTATGGAGGATGAAGAGGAACTTTTAGTTTATTCCCGTACTTGTTTTTATCTACTTCTTACCCTACCGCTTTTTTTCCAGGCTTTGTGTTATAGTAACACCTTTTATTTCCATATCCTAAAAATCCCAATATATATTATATCCATTTTTTTTGAAAAGTCAATGATCTTTTGTTGAATTATAGCTAGTTAGCCAAAAACGAATAATGTATAAACACTTCAGTAAAGAAGATATGTTTATTGCAAAATAGCATTTATTCAGTATCATAAGGCATTAGAGAAATAAAATTTAAAATGAAATTAGGTAATACTACATACTTAAGAGACTGTCTTAAATTAAAAATTCTTTTTTTTTTTTTTTTTTTTTTTTTGAGACGGAGTCTGGCTTTGTAGCCCAGGCTGGAGTGCAGTGGCGCAATCTCAGCTCACTGCAAGCTCCGCCTCCCAGGTTCACGCCATTCTCCTGCCTCAGCCTCCCGAGTAGCTGGGACTACAGGCGCCCACCACCACGCCCAGCTAATTTTTTGTATTAAATTAAAAATTCTAACCATACCAATTGTTGGTAAGGATTCAGAACAATTGGATTTATCATATACTACTGATGGGAATCTAAAATTATACAATCACTTTGGAAACCTGCATGGTAGTTTGTTAAAAAGTTAAACATACACCTACCATACAACCTACTCACTTCATACTTAAGTATTTGCTCCAAAGAAATAAAAACATATGTCTACACAAAGATGTGTATATGAATGTCTGTAGTAGCTCTATTGTAATAATCCCAAACTGAAAAAATCCAAATGTCATACAACCACAGCTGAATAGATAAGCAAATTGTGGTATGTCTATACAATGGGATACTACTCAGCAATTGAGAGGAATTGCGTAGTGAGGCATGCAACAGCATGAATCCATCTCAAAACAATTATGCTGAATGAAAGAAAGCAGACATAAAATAGCATATCCTTTACGATTTTATTTATATAACTTTTTAGAAAATGCACAAAAATATTTGAAGACAGAAGATTGTCTGGGGATGGAACACATAGGTATAGATAGGAAGAAGAGTTTACAAAAGAAATTAAGGAAACAATGACATTTTGGGGAATGATTCATACGTACATTATCTTTATTGTAGTGGATATATTATATATGTTTATATATGTGTGTGTGTGTGTGTGTGAGTGTGTGTGTGTGTGTGTGTGTATCTGTCACCTGGCCTGAGATCCCTTGGGAAAGGGAGATTGAAAAAGTGAATGAAATACATAAATAACATCAGAATGAGAAAAAAAGCAAAGACTTGCTCTAGTCAGTAACCAACACTTACATCTAGCAGAGACTCGAAGAGTGGGAAAGCTTTATATATATAAATTAAACATAATATAAATATAATACAAAAAATATATATATAACATGTAAATCTTGCACCTAGAGAGGCACCTAGAGAGGCAAATAAATTGAGAGAGACAGAAAGAAATAAAGAGTGAGAGATACAGAACAAAATAGCTCATTTTAATTTATTTTAGATTAGTATTATACTTCAAAACTTTTTGTCCTAACATACAACTTTGCTCAAAATATTGTCTCTTAAATTAGAAAATTTATAAAAGTGCCGTATTTTCTAACATTCTTCAAAGTAATCTTTTTACTTTAGACTCAACTTTTTTTTTATTATTATTACACTTTAAGTTTTAGGGTACATGTGCACAATGTGCAAGTTAGTTACATATGTATACATGTGCCATGCTGGTGCGCTGCACCCACTAACTTGTCATCTAGCATTAGGTATATCTCCCAATGCTATCCCTCCCCCCTCCCCCCGCCCCACAACAGTCCCCAGAGTGTGATGTTCCCCTTCCTGTGTACATGTGCTCTCATTGTTCAATTCCCACCTATGAGTGAGAATATGCGGTGTTTGGTTTTTTGTTCTTGTGATAGTTTACATGAACAGACACTTCTCAAAAGAAGACATTTATGCAGCCAAAAAACACATGAAAAAATGCTCACCATCACTGGCCATCAGAGAAATGCAAATCAAAACCACAATGAGATACTATCTCACACCAGTTAGAATGGCGATCATTCAAAAGTCAGGAAACAACAGGTGCTGGAGAGGATGTGGAGAAATAGGAACACTTTTACACTGTTGGTGGGACTGTAAACTAGTTCAACCATTGTGGAAGTCAGTGTGGTGATTCCTCAGGGATCTAGAACTAGAAGTACCATTTGACCCAGCCATCCCATTACTGGGTATATACCCAAAGGACTATAAATCATGCTGCTATAAAGACACGTGCACACGTATGTTTATTGCGGCATTATTCACAATAGCAAAGACTTGGAACCAACCCAAATGTCCAACAATGATAGACTGGATTAAGAAAATGTGGCACATATGCACCATGGAATACTATGCAGCCATAAAAAATGATGAGTTCATGTCCTTTGTAGGGACATGGATGAAATTGGACTCTTAACTTTTAAACTCAAAATAGCATTTGAATTTCTGACAGTTGCTCTGAATGCATTCGTTTGCCTTTAACTTTTTTTGCTGTTGTTATTAAACACATTGTGATTTTAAAATTATATTTGCTCTTCATTTCATTTCCATGGGATACTGGAAGATACATAAGGAGGTTAATGCCTCTTTCTATGAGGTGTTAAAAAAAAAGGTTATGGTGTTTAAATTTAAATGAAATAGAAATAGGCAGTGGAGAAGAAAACTGGGTTTTTGACACAAAGATTAGAGGCAATAGAGGTGATAGAATCATAAAAGTAAAAGTCACAGGACACTTGTACTAGGCATTTGGGAATGGGTTAGGGGTTGGGGAGAAACTGTATATTCAGAGAGTATTTCAAAGAATTTCTTTGCTTTCAAGGTTACCATTAACATGCTGAGAAGTAAAATACATGTGCAGGATTTATGTGATAGAATGGCATAATATAAAACAAGTAGGTCAAGAGACTCAAATCTTTATTTTAAAAATACATTTTTTATGATTTCTGTACATCTGAAAAAAACCCAGTTAGATGAATAATACTAAAAACCACATTTACCTAAAAAAGTGGATAATGAGCAGTTAACAATTCCTTATTTTCAAATATTTATCAATTTAATGCATAAACATTCTTCAGACAATGATATTAAGCATATGTCATTTATTTTCTAGTTATTAAACAGTGTAAAGTGTTAAAACTATATGAAACTCCAAATTAGCATAAATCTTTAAATTTTGAGTGAAATAAGAGAAATACTGATTGGCTGGAACAACAAAGGCTATTTATTTGATTAGACATATTTTGTTTCACAATAGAATGAATAATATAGCTAAGGAAGATGTTTCTGAAAAATCTGTATTAGGACTGTCAATGGAAAAGAGTTCACCAGCCGTGAGAGAGACCAGAGGAATCCATAAGAACTCTGGTTTTAAACTCAGGTTTATCTGTGTTACAATCCCAACTTCATAATCTATTGCCTGTGTGCTCATGGAAACATTCTTGAAAGTTGTGCTTATTTTCTTCATCCATAATATGTGATAATGATAACAATTATATCATTTCAGTAGTAACATTTATAAAGGGCTTACTCGGTGTTAGACCCTTAAGTATTTCATATGACTTTATCATGGTTTATTCTCACAGCTGCCCTATGAATAGGTACAATTATCATCATTCCGATTTTATGGACAAGAAAATGGAGTCATAGAAAGGTGAAGTGATTCCCCAAGAGTCACACAGCTGGTGAGTGTGAGAAACAAGCTGTGAACTCAGGCAATCTGCTTTTCTTATCTTGGCTTGGTACTTTTGCGAAGATTATATGAGATAATGCATGTTTCATGCTTTATATAATTTACTAAATATGCACTCAGAAAAGATAATATTAGAGGTGATTATGAAAAGAAAATCTTCTACATTACATGTGTACCCATAAATATAAAATGAACTTTTTCACTTTTCATTAGCCACTTTTAGGGAATTGATTCAAATATATTGACAGCAAAATAAGATTGAATTTTGCATATATTGTCTTTTTGATTGATTGAAATAGTATATATATTTTCTTTGTGCCATACTTCAGTCATCTGAGCTTCATAGAATTAATTAAAATTTTAACTTTGGAGTCATTTATTTGCTAATGTAATTGTTATATAATGTCTGTCTAGAAAAAAAAACATAACCCAGAAAGCAATCTGACAGCCATGTGACATTTGTCTTATCTGAACCTATAAGAGCAAATAAATTTGATAATTGCCAAATATGTACTTTGTATTATATCAGCATTGTTGTCAGTGTAATTTTAGGGAATGCTAATAAACATGTACTGAAAAAGTCAATAAGAGATTTACAAAAAAAGTGTGTTTCCCCACACAAACTATTCTACTTCACTTTCTGAAAAATGTCGAGACATACTTTGATCTTTGGGAAATATTTAAAGTCTTATTATAATTAAATCATGTTGAAAATGCAGTAAAAACGGTTAGTTACTATAGAAAAATACCAGTTATATAGTAATAAAGGAGCTGATTGTGGTAAAACTATGGCCACAGAGTCTAGGTGGAATTGAAAATTTTTTCAATGATATTTGTAGTTATAGCTTACAATTCAATAATGAGTGCCTTGGAAACTATAGTCCATAAGATTAGAACAAGATCCAAGCCTGAGACCTGTAAAACAGAAGTATTATTGACTGGAGCAAAGATGCATTTTAAAAGATCTCAAAACCAAATCAGTAATATTGGACTAATGCATCTAGCTTCTTATATAATTTCTGGTGCTGTTGAGAGAGACATTTTTAATAAACTATTGTGTAAAGACTAGAAAATCTGCAAACATTTCAAAAGATACAGAGGAATAGCCTTTATTCCCTATTGTTTCCTCCTACCTCCCTCTAAGCATCTCCACAGAGACCATGTTCAAACAGCACTGGAGATAAATGAGGCTGTGGACATGGGAACACAGTTGACAACTAGAATAAGAAAAAAAATAACTCTCAAAGACTTAGAAAGTAGTGCTCCTTTGTTCACTCTTACACATAAATATCACAAAGTAAACAGGCAACACAGATATATAGCAAAATTTGTGTATGAAAGACCAAGTAAACTTTGCTTTCATTGGTGGTTAAAAAACCCCAACAAAACACAGAGGATGATTGTGGTCACTAGTGATAGACAAATTTTCACTTAAAAAAAAAAAGATTAGTAATTTACCATAAACTCAGAGCAAAATAATCCAATGTCAATTATTTAAAAATAAATAATATGTGTGTTTAGAAAAATATCATTATTTTGATAGCAATAAGAAGCTAAAGCACAAAAGTGGGTAGTCCATCAATTTTAAGAGGACAAAATAATGGTCAGAGGCTTTTGTGTTGTTGTTTTGATTTGTGTGTGTGTGTGTGTGTGTGTGTGTGTGTCTTTTTAAATCTTCAGTAACTTGATATGAAAATGTGTGTCCATCTTTGACTTTAAACAGTAATTATGTTTTGAGAACAGGTCAAGGTAAATTATTCTCTGCAATGCATCTCCACAGAGGTGGCAGACCAAACTCATGTGGCCTTTCTCAGCTGCAGAGAGCTGCCAAGGCAGTAGAGCTAGGTTTTAGAATTACTTTAGAGTTACTTATTTCACCTTGGCTATAATTACCGTGGTAGCTGTTAATCATGACTAATTGAGAGCAGAGGAAAACAAAATGTCACTTGTAGAGGGAAAGCAGTATTTCAGAATTCCTGTAAACAAAGCTTTGGCTAAAAGCTTGAATAGAAAGAGCAAAAATGAGAAAGAAGGTGTTTTGGGCCTGGCCCCCAACGATATTAAACTATTGTAACTGTTTTGAATTGAGCTGGAATGGCTAGATTGAAGAAGATTGAAAAAGAAAGCTTGAAAAGTTTGTCCTGTGAAGGCATTAGAACCTCCTGGAAGATGCCAAAATATCTTTGAGTATATATGTCTCCAGGATGTTAGTGCCAAGGCTCCAGAGAACTCTCCACTGCATCAGCCTTTAGCTTGAATGCCTGCTGTCAACTCCCGTGGACACCATCACAGATCTTAGGACTCATCTATTTAACATGGGATCTGTGCCCGGGACCAAGACACTGATTTGTCTATAAACTTCTAGTGCTGTGACACTGCAGCAACCCTCAGGCAACAGAAGCATGAAAGGGCTCAAGCAGAACCAAACCCAGGTTTGGTAAGTAACACATGGATTTTTCAAAAGTCTAACAAACTAGAATGGATAAAACCACCACAGGAATCTTACATTTCACCCTATTTTTAAAGCAACATAGATCAGCTTAACGGTTTATATTTTAAAAGCACTTTCCATCTACATTATGTAATCTTTAAAACAACCATATAAACTATGTATTGTAAAAAAACAAAAAAACTTATTTTGCAAATAAGAATTTATAGCATCTCGAACAAGATGACAAAGATAGTGAGGGCAAGGGCAGGGACTCAAATCCTGACCCTGATTACATATTGTATGTTTCTTCCTCAGAAATATTGTGGTTTGAATGTAAAATATAAGCAGATCTAAACAAATGCTGAGTTAGAAAAAGGCCAAGGCTAAAAACTATCATGAAAATGAAACATAAACATGTATTTTATAACATCAAAGTAAATATTTGAATATTTATTTATTTTATTTATTTTTGAGAGGGAGTCTCACTCTGTCGCCCAGGCTCGGGTGCAGTGGCGCTATCTCGGCTCACTGAAAGCTCTGCCTCCCGGGTTCACCCCATTCTTCTGCCTCAGCCTCCTGAGTAGCTGAGACTACAGGCACGTGCCACCACAGCCGGCTAATTTTTTTGTATTTTTTAGTAGAGATGGGGTTTCACCATGTTAGCCAGGATGGTCTCAATCTCCTGACCTCGTGATCCGCCCTACTCAGCCTCCCAAAGTGCTGGGACTACAGGCGTGAGCCACCACACCCGTTAAATGACTTTCATTGTGTCTGTTCCCAATATCATTTTGCCTTCCTTTCCATCACAAATAACTCCTTTCCATCACAAATCCAATACCCTCCCTGGTAGGATACTTTCACCTTAAGCTTTTATCCTTCCTTTCTTTTCTGTCCTGTGTCCAATCCCCTGTTGATCTCAAATGATCTTCATTTGCCTTATCAATTGCATTTTTCCCCGTTTTATTCCTTCTTTTGATTCAATATATCCCCCAAACTGTCCTGTATATAGAGTTATATACAGATACAGAACAGGAGGCTTTACCTGTATGTTTTAGCATTGATGGTAGTCATGGCCTCACATATTTCCCACTGGAATTTCAGTATTAGGGAGAAAAGACCTAAGACTGCTAGCATAATTACTTTCCATCGCCTTTGAGAAACACTCACAACCTCATCCCTGTCCTAGCCCACCCCTTTCCATCACCCAGTTATCAGTAAGGGTATGAATAGGGAGAATAATTATCCCATATAAAATCAGAGAATTTTCTAATTCTAGCATTTTGACTGTCTCTCCCAAGAAGATGGACTTCAAAAAAAGAAAAAGGGCTTTAACTTTCCTGTGCTGAACTTTCCAGGCATTATTGAAAAGAAATGACTGCTATTTGGTAAGCAGTGGTCTTGTAGAAGCAAAGGCGAAGAATACCTGTAATAGAGCAATGTTAGTTTTTGTGGAAAAGAACAGTGGGAACTTTAGCCATCAGCACAATTACTTATGGTTATACATACTGTATATAGAAGGGAGGCTAAGATCAACTATTGTTCTGAGAGGACTAGAAACATTGAATTCCTTATCTATCCTGAAAAGAGATGATTAGGCCAGGAACATTGAGCTATTGAAAAGAAAGCAAGTGAGATATAATGTTGAGAACATGATTAGAGCACATGTCGTATTCACTAAATTGATTCTTTATGTTTTGATCTCAGAAAGCATTTTAAAGTTCTTCGTCACTTTCACTGATGTGATGTTTTTACTTATGGCAACTTTCAGTCATTTTATAAACATTGATGCTTATCTTTAGTTTCTTAAACACTACTGCTAAAAGAGTATTAGATCACTATGTTAGAACTTGATTCTGGTCAATTTTATTCAATTGGATCAAAAAATTGATTTAAGGATGACAGAAATACTAACTTTATGAATCTAGACTTAAGTGTGTCAGGTTCATTTACAAACAAATTAGTACAGTAATTTCTTTCATTTGCCAAAGTACCATTTAGTTGATATCTGAAGTGTGATGAAGCCAGGCAGAAGGGGCAGTCCTATAATTGTTTGATTCTGCTGCCCTATTCCTTTCTTGCTGAAAATCAAGTAGTAGTATAGGTCTCCTCTCATCTACCCCTCTCCTACAGAACACAAGCCACTTAAAGGAGATGGGCTATGTCTTACCTCTGGATGTGGCTTTGTGATGAATGAGACAGAAGGCATCAGTTCTCATTCCACTCACTCCTTCCACAAACATTTAATGAATTACTTAAAGAAATATGTTTCTAAGTAGTATCTACAAGTACTAACCCTGGTTTTTACTTAAGGCAAATTAACTGTGCAGACCTCCATTAATGAGCATAACAACAATAGCAAAAGAGAATTTATCACATACCAGCTACTCTTCTATGCATTTTACATATATTACCTCATTTAATTCTCACAATATCAGACATTATCCCCTTTTCATGAATCAGAAAGCTGAGGCAAAGATAATTTAAATAACTTCCCTAAGGTTCTCATGACTTTCCTATGGTCTTCAGGAAGTCTAGCCCCTGAAACAGTGGTATTCACTGTTGTGTTAAATGACCTTGAATATTGAGCTATTAAATATGAGGGTATATTAGGAGAGTTCTTATGGAAATTTCTATAGTGTTCTAAAATGTAAACTTTACTGTATTCTATTCTATAGCGGGTATGAATACTTCATAGTATTCTATAGTAGGCATAAATGACTAATAAACCAAATGAATACACACACTAAGATATTTAGATTTTAAAAAAGAAACTTGCTAAACCAAATTGGTCAGTGTTTAAGCAATGTAATTAAATGAAGACCATCTCAAGCAGAAACATTTTCCTAAAAGGTTGCCTTCTCTCAGTTTCTTAAGATACTCATCATGGGAAGCAGCCAATGCTAAAGATAGATCTAAATCCTACTTAGTTAAAATGTGGTTTTATTTATAAATGAAAATCTAGTCTTTCCATAGCCCTTTCTAAATTGGCTATGCCTTCCAAAATTGTTTCTGAAATATCATGTAGATAGAATCATTTTAGAAGGTTTTTATTTAATGTACAAGTGGTGAGACACTTGATGTTATTACCATACTACCACACGTACAGGATATGCTCCTGTGTCATGAAACTGTTTTGTTCATGGCAACAGAAAATACAAAATCCTACTACAGTACTAAGTATATCAATCACATCAGTCATCTAACGGGTAGGAGAGGAGAATTTATGGAACAACTTTATAAATATGTTACTTTATACTTCAGCCAGATTATTTCATTTTTCATATCTGTGTCATGTTATGGAAAGGAGTTAAGAACAAGATGATTAAGAGAAGTTGCTCTAAATGTCTAAGAAAATTCTATGAAAAGTAAGAATCTTGACTAGTTTCATGTTAGTCAAAGGTATATGTTAAATTATGAATGAGTAATTAGATATATGGAATGAGGTAAATTTTTATCTGATTATATAAATATATTAGTGAGATGAAAAATTTAGCTTCTACAAAAAATGCAAATGTAATATAAATTGTATATAAACGTATAATTATATTTTCTATTGTCTCATAAAGTAAAAGTTTTATTTTAGCTACTCAACTGTATTAGTAAATTTTTAGTCTATTTATATTCAAAATTCCCTGACTTCTTAGCAGAGAGAGCAGATTCCCAGCTTTCTACCAAATAAAAAATATTACATTGCTTTTTGCCAGAAGCTCACAATTTGCTCATTTTTATGCTGTCCAACATACCACTTGAATGTACTTATTTATAGGTTAAATTGAGCTGCATGACTTAGAGGAGTAGAAGATATATAAGAGTGTTTCTTATATATGAGTTAACTGAAGGCCCTTATAAAGAAATAAAACCAAAGTTAAATTACAAACTATTAAAAATCAATTTTTTTAAAAGCTTTGTAGAGGTGGAAAGGAATGATACATTTCCTTCCCATCGTAAGGATCTTAGCTACATTCTTCAAACAAAAGACAAGTTAACAAGAAAAAAGCATAATACATTTATTTGATGAAACTTTTATATGACACAGGAGCCTTGAGAAATGAAGACCTAAAGACTCAAGGGAAGACCGTGCATTTTTATGCTTGAATTCAATAACAAGTGAACAGCCATGGAAACACGTGATTAAACAAAAACGAAATAATGTAATAGTACTAGATTGAGTGGGCAAACCCAGCAAGCCCTGTCTGATCGGATTCTTCTTGGCTTCTCTGTGTGACATTTCTTCTTCCCAAGTATAAGGCCGGACCCTTTCTGGAATGAGAGTATTATGATCTGCTCTCAGACAGGGCAAGTCCATTTCTTTATGGCCAGCTCTTACACAGAAAGGTGAAGGAAGGCTGAAGTAATATTTCTGGGGTTCGTGGCTAACTTTGGAGGAGAGGAGTTCTAGTTGCTATGATCCACATTGGGGAAGAGGAATTCTAGATTCTACAACTTGCCTTGGGAGAGAAAGAGGAGCAAGGAGAATGGAGGGCAGGAGAAGGTCAGAGTGACTCTGCTTCTGAGTCCTCTCCAACATGTTTTAGTTCAAAGCACTTAGCATGTCCAAGTGCCAAAGTTTATGGTATCATTTTCAGAGCTCCAGCAGCTTCAAACTGAATAAAATTCAAGCTAATATCGTTAATGTAATATGAGTATTGTTTTGCTACAGTGTACTGGAGTTTATGACATAGGCTGTTTTGAGTTTGCTATATTTATACTATTATTTAAAGCTAACATTGATTTAAAATTATGAGTCAGATACTGTTTTACATGACTTGTGTTTATAGAGGTTTTTAAAAATTATTACAACAATCCTATGAGGAAATAAATTTGTTTTCATATTTGGAAAAACTGTAAGGTAAGATGACTTAATTTCTCAAAATCAGGCAGTAAGTGACGGAGTAAGTTTAAAAGTTGGCAGTCTGACAACAGAACTCTCTTCAATAGTACATACACTGCCTCTAAAATAAAATGTTCACAACACTATTCCTCTCCACAACTGAGTACTCAAAAGAATCATATAGGAAAATACTGTTATTGGCACTTAAAATATAAAATATGATATTTCTAACATGTCTACCCTTTAAGGGTATGTAGCCGCAAACTGTGAATTAAACTAAAAAATACATCAAAAACAGGAAGGTATACAATTTTTATTTAATGTTAATATTTAAAAATTTTATCTGCATAGTCACAGAATAAAAGTCAATATCCAAAGAGGTGATTAAATTTGTATTACTTATATATAATCTTAGCAGAGGATGACAAATTGAGAAGATGTGATAAGAAAAAGAAAAAAGGGGTCCATGCTTCTATGGGCAGTAAATTGTGGAAGGCAAGAATATGTGGATGGAAGGTAGGAGCTATCCAGTAAGATTTTGTTTACTTAGATTCATCTTAGGACTCTCTCCATGTGCATGGATAATTGGTGTTCCTTCCTTCCTGGTATGAAAGAGGAAGATATCTTGATATGGCTTGAATCTGTGTCCCCGTGCAAATCTCATGTCTAATTACAATCCCCAATGTTGGAGGTAGGGCACAGTGGGAGGTGATTAGATCACGGAGGCTCAATTCTCACTAATGGATCAGCAACATGCCCCTTGGTACTGTCCTCGCCATAGTCAGTGATCTTCCTGAGATCTGGTCATTTAAAAGTGTGTGGCACCTCCTCCCTCTCTCTCTTTCTCTTGCTCCTGTTCTTGCCAGGAAGACAGTTGCTCCTGTCACAAGTAAAATCTCCCTGATGCCTTCCCAGAACCTGATGCCGCCATGCTTCCTGTACAGCCTGCGAACCCTGAACCAATTAAACCTCTTTTCTTTATCAATTACCCAGTGTCAAATATTTCTTTATAGCAATGTGATAATGGACTAATACATACCTTCACAAGGAAAAGTTATGTCCTGCTTTTAGGCACACAGGATAAGGTGGAGAGCTTTTTCTCAATTGCCTTTAACTTAAATAATTCTTATGCCAAAGCAGCATATTTTTGGAGTGGCATATTCTTTTCCCCTTCAAATGGAAAAAATGAGTTGCTTAACAATAGTTAAAAATGTCAGAGTCATTCTTAGCCATGTGGAAACCTAAAGAGTCCTAGTTCATAAGAGTTGTTTCCTGCTCTTCTATTACATGCTTGATGCAAGGAGGAAAAGAATAGGTTACTAGATATTATTACTATTTAGGATTATGATTATAATATGAGTAAGACAGGATAAAGAGAGAAAACCATCTGAGCATAATAATATACAACTGAAACATTTAAGTGCACAAAAATTTCTTACTAAAGAGGCGTAATAAAACCCACAACACCAGTCACCATTATAGATCCACTCATCTGGAAGAACAGTTGGTACAGAAAATATACCAACCCACAAGCATTAGTCACAACTAGCTTCACATTGTGGTCCGAATGTGGCTCATGGTATTTGCATTTGTTAGAGGTGGCACAAGTGGTGGTTAGAAAGAGAGCTATTCCAAGCCCTTTGCGAGGAATAGAAGACATTTCCTGGACTGTCACTTTTCAGGCATGATAAGTGAATGTAAAACAAAGGCAATGAATGGTTTTACCTATTTCCAGTTAACTGACTTGTGGGTTTAATCAGTACTCCCTAGACCAATGTCCATGGAACACTGATTCTTTTTTTTTTCTTTTTATTATTATACTTTAAGTTTTAGGGTACATGTGCACAATGTGCAGGTTAGTTACATATGTATACATGTGCCATGCTGGTGTGCTGCACCCCTTAACTCGTCATTTAGCATTAGGTATATCTCCTAATGCTATCCCTCCCCCCTCCCCCCACCCCACAACAGTCCCCAGAGTGTGATATTCCCCTTCCTGTGCCCATGTGTTCTCATTGTTCAATTCCCATCTATGAGTGAGAACATGTGGTGTTTGCTTTTTTGTCCTTGCGATAGTTTACTGAGAATGATTTCCAGTTTCATCCACATCCCTACAAAGGACATGAACTCATCATTTTTTATGGCTGCATAGTATTCCATGGTGTATATGTGCCACATTTTCTTAATCCAGTCTATCATTGTTGGACATTTGGGTTGGTTCCAAGTCTTTGCTATTGTGAATAGTGCTGCAATAAACATACGTGTGCATGGGAACACTGATTCTTTAGAATGCCCAGAAAACTATCTGCCCACCAGTAGAATTGAATACTTCCAACATAAGTAATTTTTTTCTTCCAAAATCTGTTTATGCCATGGTTATTATGATAGTTACTTTAATTAAGGTTAATGCTGTCAATATCATATAAAGGGTTTCAGATTAAATGTGACATGACTGAGTGATTGGAGAAAATGATAAAATTAAAATTTGTTGCTCAGAGTCTTTTTAAATATAAGTTCATATTCTAATTCATATAAATCCAAACTGAAAACATAGATGCCCTGTGACTACAGGTTAGATTAAAAAAATATATATTTGGCTGGACATGTTGGTGCGTGCTTGTACTCCCAGCTACTTGGGAGACCGAGGCAGGAACATTGATTGAGTCCAGGAGTTCTGGGATATAGTACACTATGCTGATCCAACATTCACACTAAGTGCAGCATCAATATGGTGACTTCCTGGGAGCAGGGAACCACCAGGTTACCAAAGGAGGAGTGAACCTGCCCAGGTCAGAAATAGAGCAGGTAAAAATTCCTGCAGTGATCAGTAGTGGGATTGTGCCTATGAATAGCTACCACACTCCAGCCTGGGAAGCTTATCAATACCCCATCTCTAAAATAAATTATTTAAATAAATAAATAAATAAGTTTTTTAAAGATTGAAATGAAAGCAGTCTTAGGCATACATTGGTAATTTAGCAGATAAATAAATATTGCATGCTTTAGGTTAAATATGTATATTACATCTGTATGTATATATTTAATTTAAAATGTGTAATGTTTATACATTATAAGATAACGTTGGAAAGCATAAATAGGTTAATCATTTCGAGTTACTGTTGTGTCTGTCAACTTAATTTAGTGAAATAAGTGCAGTAAATATACCCATCATGTGACTTGCATGTTTTGAATTTCAAGTAAAAATTCACAAAATGCCCTTCTGCACCAGCTTACAATATTCTTTTTTTAAAATATATATTTATTTACTTATTTATTTATTGAGACAGAGTCTCACTCTGTCACCCAGGCTGGAGTGCAGTGGCACAATCTTGGCTAACTGCAACCTCTGCCTCCCAAGTTCAAGCGATTCTTGTGTCTCAGCCTCCACGGTAGCTGGGATTGCAGCCTCGTGCCACCATGCCTGGCTAATTTTTGTATTTTTCAGTAGAGATGGTATTTTGCCATGTTGGCCAGGCTAGTCTTGAACTCCTGGCCTCAAGTGATCTGTCCAACTCGGCCTCCCAAAGTGCTGGAATTGCAGGTGTGAGCCACCATGCTGTGCCGAGTTTAAAATGTTCTATCTTTGTCCCACAATCACAGTCATCGTAATTGGAGACCACACTCTATCTTTGTTGAGTTGCAGGAGTGTCCAGTCTTTTTGCCTTCCTAGGCTACTTTGGAAGAATTGCCTTGGGCAATACTTAAAATACAGCAACACTAATGATAGCTGATGGGCTAAAATCATTTGCAAAAAAAACTCATAATGTTTTAAGAAAGTTTATGAATTTGTGTTGGGCCTCATTCAAAGCTGTCCTGGGCCACCTTGCTCACAGGCTGCAGGTTGAAGAAGTTTGAGTTACAGTCTACCACAATTTATTCTCATTTATTTTTAGACCTAGAAAGGAAAGACACAGTTATTCGGTTACATAAAATAGAATTTGTGGCCGGGCACAGTGGCTCACGCCTGTAATCCCAGCACTTTGGGAGGCCGAGGCGGGCAGATCACGAGGTCAGGAGATTGAGACCATCCTGGCTAACACAGTGAAACCCCATCTCTACTAAAAATACAAAAAAATTAGCTGGGCATAGTGGTGGGAGCCTGCAGTCCCAGCTACTCGGGAGGCTGAGGCAGGAGAATGGCGTGAACCCGGCAGGCGCAGGTTGGAGTGAGCGGAGATCACGCCACTGCACTCCAGCCTGGGCGACAAAGCGAGACTCCGTCTCAAAAAGAAACAGAATTTGCAAAGCAGTTTTCTAATAAGTCCACAAATTATCCTTTATTATCTTTTGAAATGAAAGAAAACGTATTTTTCTCAACAAAATTGAGATATTCGGTATTATTTGGTGTGAGAAGTGAGAAAAATAATGTCAGGACACTGAGCTCAGTGTTAGATTTCTCTTTTTAATTTTTATTTTAGATTGGGATTATAAGCGCAAGTTTGTTATATAGGTAAAGTCATGTCTCTGGGGCTTGTGGTACAGATTATTTTATCACTAAGCCTAGTACCCATGAGTTATTTTTTCTGATCTTCTCTCTCCTTTCATCCTCCACCCTCACGTAGGCCCCAGTGTCTGTTGTTTACGGTTTTGTGTAGCATTAAATATTCTTTTTCAAGTATACACAGGTAACAATTCCATGTGAATTATTCTTTCAAAGTGGAAGATATGTATGGGCTTTGTCATCTGAAAGCACAGGTTCAAATTCTATGCCTTGTCTCTCACTAGCTGCTCATTTCAAAAAAAGTTACATAACCTCTCTAGTTCTTATCATACAAATGTAATCCATACATCTTAAGGGTTTTTTAGTTTGAATGTGCAATAGTATGTTTGAGAGTGCCTATTCTGGTATGCAGCAGATATTAACGATTCAAGAAACTTGTTTTTTATTCCTTTCTCAACCACTTTATCTTGGTCCTTCTATGTAAAATTGCATTACAAATTATTGTTTTTATTTTTCAAGCCTAACTTATGTTATTATTGGTGTCATGGTTTATTTTTTTCTTTTGTCTCTTTTATCTCATTTAAAAAGCTCAGACTATAGTTTTAAAAAGAAGTTATCTGTTTCAATATGTTTTTTTCTCTGTCAAGGGAGTGGGGTACTAGTATCCACATCAGAATACAAGACCAAAAGACAAGACTCAACCTGGAAAATAAAATCTTCTACCTATCCAGGTTTCCAAGTGAGAATCTAATATTTTTATTATAACCTGCAAGGGATTGTTTAGAAAACATTCCCCTTTCAATGCCTTTCAATAGTTACCAAATATAAAAAAAATTATGTATATTTAAAAATATATATTTTATTTTCTCTCTCTCTCTCTCTCTCTCTCTCTCTCTCTATATATATATATATATACAAACACACATATACATATACTTCTAACACATATAGGGTTCAAATGTTTTTAAAGGTCATTTCCACGCTAGATGTTTTCAGTGTTATATTATTCTTATTATCATATTTTTCATTTGGTATGTTTAAAGTATAGAAAATAATTTTATTGTGATTTTTAAAAACTCAGACACTTGGTAGAGAGCACGTATTTGGTCAGTTCCCAGGATTTGTTATTCCATATCAATTTTTAATACCTTCACCTCCTAAACAATGTAGCTCTCTTATACTTTTTACTCAGTCGAAGTTCTTCCCTAGTGTACAATTATAGAGCGAAAAAATAAAATGAAATTTTAATGAGTTGAGGTTACCAAAATATATATAAATATTAATGACCAAATATTGAAACAAAGTTTTTACTGAACATGATAAGCTTATCTCCTCTTAAAGTGATCCTATGGTACCCATGATAGCAAGAGGTAGCAAAGGGATTTCAAAAAAATTAAACAGATAACTGAGAACGGACTGTGTTTCCATAGATACCGTGATTAATTACTGGGTATGTTTCACTGTTCTACTTCTCTAAATGTAGTTGTTGTTTCTAAATTGGTACTAGCAGAGTGGGGCATTGCTGAAAAGATACCAAAAAATGTGGAAGTGATTTTGGAACTGGGTAACAGGCAGAGGTTGAAACAGTTTGGAGGGTTCAGAAGAAGATAGGAAAACGTGGGAAAGTTTGCAACTTCCTAGAGACTTGTTGAATGCTTTGGCCCAAATTGCTGATAGTGATAAGGACAATAAGGTCCAGGCTGAGATGGTTTCAGATAGAGATGAGGAACTTGTTGGAAACTGGAGCAAAGGTGACTCTTGCTATGTTTTAGCAAAGAGAATGGCGGCATTTTGCCTCTGCCCTAGAGATTTTTGGAACTTTAAACTTCAGAGAGATGATTTAGTTTATCTGACAGAAGAAATTTCTAAGCAGCAAAGCATTCAAGAGTTGACTTGGGTGCCGTTCAAAGCATTCAGTTTTAACAGGGAAGCAGAGAAAAAAAATTTGAAAAATTTGCAGCCTGACAAATTGAGAGAAAAGAAAATCCCATTTTCTGGGAGAAATTCAAGCTGGCTGCAGAAATTTGCATAAGTAATGAGGAGTCAAATGTTAACCCCCAAGACAATGGGGAATATGTCTCCAGGGCATGTCAGAGGTCTTCATGGCAGATGCTCCCATCACAATCCCAGAGGCCTAGGAGGAAAAAGTGGTTTCATGGGCCAGGCCCAGGTCCTCGAGCTGTGTGCAGCCTTGGGACTTGGTGCCCTGTGTCCAGGCTGCTCCAGTCATGGCCGAAAAAGGCCAATGTAGAGCTCAGGGTGTGACTTCAGATGGTGCAAGACCCAAGTCTTGGCAACTTCCACATGGTGTTGAGCCTGCCATCGCACAGAAGCCAAGAACTGAGGTTTGAGAACCTCCACCTAGATTTCAGAAGATGTATAGAAATGCCTGGATGTTCAGGCAGAAGTTTATTGCAGGGGCAGGGCTCTCATGGAGAACCTCTAATAGGGCAGTACAGAAGAGAAATGTGGGGTTGGAGCCCCCACACAGAGTCCCTACTGAGGCACTGCCTAATGGAGCTGTGAGAAGAGGGCCATTTTCCTCCAGACCCCAGAATGGTAGATCTACTGACAGCTTGAACCGTGCACCTGGAAGAGCCACAGACACTCAATGACAGCCTGTGAAAGCAGTTGGGAGGGAGGCTGTATCCTGCAAAGCCACAGGGGCGGTGCTACCCAAGACCATGAGAACCCACCTTTTGTATCAGTGTGACCTGGATGTGAGACCTGGAGTCAAAGGAGATCATTTTGGAGTTTCAAGATTTGACTGCCCCACTGGATTTCAGACTTCCATGGGCCCAGTAGCCCATTTGTTTTGGCCAATTTCTCCCATTTGGAATGGTTGTATTTACCCAATGTCTGTATCCACATTGTATCTAGGAAATAAGTAGCTAGCTTTTGATTTTACAGGCTCATAGGCGGAAGGAACTTGCCTTGCCTCAGATGAGACTTTGGACTGTGGACTTTTGAGTTAATGCTGAAATGAATTAAGACTTTTGGGGACTGTTGGGAAGGCATGATTGATTTTGAAATGTGAGGACATGATATTTGGCAGAGGCCGGGGCAGAAATACATGGTTTGGCTCTGTGTCCTCACCCAAATCTCATCTTGAACTGTACTCTCATAATTCCCATGTGTTGTGCCAGGGACCCGCTAGGAGATAATTGAATCATGGGGGCTGTTTCCCATAATTTTGGGATAGTGAATAAGTCTCACCAGATCTGATTGTTTTATCAGGGGTTTCTCCTTTTGCATCTTCCTCATTCTCTCTGCCTGCTGCCATTCCTGTAAGATGTGACTTACTCCTCCTTGCCTTCCACCATGATTGTGAGGTTTCCCCAGCCATGTGGAACTGTAACTCCAATTAAACCTTTTTTTTCTTTTGTAAATTGCCCAGTCTCAGGTATGTCTTTATCAGCAGCATGAAAATGGACTAATACAGTTTCTATCATATTGCTCCATAGATATAAAGGCATAGTCTTATAGACTGTTAA
This sequence comes from Gorilla gorilla gorilla, assembly GCF_029281585.2. Taxonomy (NCBI): domain Eukaryota; kingdom Metazoa; phylum Chordata; class Mammalia; order Primates; family Hominidae; genus Gorilla; species Gorilla gorilla. The sequence goes on from NC_073228.2 coordinate 105,382,984, forward strand.
AAGATACGCAAATCAATAAATGTAATCCAGCATATAAACAGAACCAAAGAAAAAAACCACATGATTATCTCAATAGATGCAGAAAAGGCCTTTGACAAAATACAACAATGCTTCATACTAAAAACTCACAATAAATTAGGTATTGATGGGATGTATCTCAAAATAATAAGAGCTATCTATAACACACCCACAGCCAATATCATACTGAATGGGCAAAAAATGGAAGCATTCCCTTTGAAAACTGGCACAAGACAGGGATGCCCTCTCTCACCACTCCTATTCAACATAGTGTTGGAAGTTCTGGCCGGGGCAATCAGGTAGGAGAAGGAAATAAAGGGTATTCAATTAGGAAAAGAGGAAGTCAAATTGTCCCTGTTTGCAGATGACATGATTATATATCTAGAAAACCCCATCATCTCAGCCCAAAATCTCCTTAAGCTGATAAGCAACTTCAGCAAAGTCTCAGGATACAAAATCAATGTACAAAAATCACAAGCATTCCTATACACCAATAACAGACAAACAGAGAGCCAAATCATGAGTGAACTCCCATTCACAATTGCTTCAAAGAGAATAAAATACCTAGGAATCCAACTTACAAGGGATGTGAAGGACCTCTTCAAGGAGAACTACAAACCACTGCTCAATGAAATAAAAGAGGATACAAACAAATGGAAGAACATTCCATGCTCATGGGTAGGAAGAATCAATATCATGGAAATGGCCATACTGCCCAAGGTAATTTATAGATTTAATGCCATCCCCATCAAGCTACCAATGACTTTCTTCACAGAATTGGAAAAAATTACTTTAAAGTTCATATGGAACCAAAAAAGAGCCCGCATTGCCAAGTCAATCCTAAGCCAAAAGAACAAAGCTGGAGGTATCACGCTACCTGACTTCAAACTATACTACAAGGCTACAGTAACCAAAACAGCATGGTACTGGTACCAAAACAGAGATATAGATCAATGGAACAGAATAGAGCCCTCAGAAATAACGCCACATATCTACAACCATCTGATCTTTGAGAAACCTGACGAAAACAAGAAATGGGGAAAGGATTCCCTATTTAATAAATGGTGCTGGGAAAACTGGCTAGCCATATGTAGAAAGCTGAAAGTGGATCCCTTCCTTACACCTTATACAAAAATTAATTCAAGATGGATTAAAGACTTACATGTTAGACCTAAAACCATAAAAACCCTAGAAGAAAACCTAGGCATTACCATTCAGCACATAGGCATGGGCAAGGACTTCATGTCTAAAACACCAAAAGCAATGGCAACAAAAGCAAAAATTGACAAATGGGATCTAATTAAACTAAAGAGCTTCTGCACAGCAAAAGAAACTACCATCAGAGTGAACAGGCAACCTACAGAATGGGAGAAAATTTTTGCAACCTACTCATCTGACAAAGGGCTAATATCCAGAATCTACAATGAACTCAAACAAATTTACAAGAAAAAAACAAACAACACCATCAAAAAGTGGGCGAAGGATATGAACAGACACTTCTCAAAGGAAGACATTTATGCAGCCAAAAAACACATAAAAAATGCTCATCATCACTGGCCATCAGAGAATGCAAATCAAAACCACAATGAGATACCATCTCACACCAGTTAGAACGGCAATCATTCAAAAGTCAGGAAACAACAGGTGCTGGAAAGGGTGTGGAGATATAGGAACACTTTTACATTGTTGGTGGGACTGTAAACTAGTTCAACCATTGTGGAAATCAGTGTGGCGATTCCTCAGGGATCTAGAACTAGAAGTACCATTTGACCCAGCCATCCCATTACTGGGTATATACCCAAAGGACTATAAATCATGCTGCTATAAAGACACATGCACACATATGTTTATTGCGGCACTATTCACAATAGCAAAGACTTGGAACCAACCCAAATGTCCAACAACGATAGACTGGATTAAGAAAATGTGGCACATATACACCATGGAATACTATGCAGCCATAAAAAATGAAGAGTTCATGTCCTTTGTAGGGACGTGGATGAAACTGGAAACCAGCATTCTCAGCAAACTATTGTAAGGACAAAAAACCAAACACCACATGTTCTCACTCATAGGTGGGAATTGAACAATGAGAACACATGGACACAGGAAGGGGAACATCACACTCTGGGGACTGTTGTTGGGGGGAGTGGGGAGGGATAGCATTAGGAGATATACCTAATGCTAAATGACGAGTTAATGGGTGCAGCACACCAACATGGCACATGTATACATATGTAACAAACCTGCACATTGTGCACATGTACCCTAAAACTTAAAGTATAACAATAATAAAATAAAAAAATAAAAAATATATAGGTGAAAAAAAAAAAGAAAGCTACATAAGTTAGCATATCATGACCTGAATGAATGTAGGCAAGATCACAAGAAAATCTGAACAGTGTTTGAAATTAAAAGAACAGCCACAACAACAAAACAAAAAACAAACAAACAAAAAAACATAGACTTATGCTTCCAGAAAGGTACTTCTGGAAATATATGTACTTTTAAATGTCCTTCTCCACAATCCTCTTGCTAAGGCCAACTAAAATCTCTCGACATAATATATAAAACAAATATACGAGCCCCTGAAAGGTGAAGAGAAGGCAGACCAGCAAGAAACTCTGGAGACACAGTAGTGCTTTTACTGGGTTTTCATTTAGCTTCATATATCCTAGAGTTGGAACCAAAGAAGGTCAGAATCCAGAAACACAACAGCAGACAAAATAATTCCTCAACAAAGACTAATCTCACTAGCCAAGTAACTGATCTCTCTTCCCAAGTAAAAAACAGCTTAGAAAGATAGAAATTGTATGAGTCAATTTTCATACGCTGTATAGAACTTCCTGAGACTGGGTAATTTATAAAGGAAAGAGGTTTAATTGACTCACAGTTCAGCATGGCTGGGAAGGCCACAGGAAACTTACAGTTTCGGTGGAAGTTGAAGGAGAAGCAAGGCACCTTATTCACAAGGTGGCAAGAGGGAGAATGAACACAGGAGGAACTACCAAACACTAATAAAACCATCAGATCTCATGAGAACTCACCATCATGAGAACAGCATGGAGGAAACCACTCAAATTATTTAATTACCTCCACCAGGTCTCTCCCTTGACACATCTGGATTATGGAGATTACAGTTCAAGATGACATTTTGGAGGTCAGAGCGAAACCATATCAGAAATCATTTAGATAATTACCACTGTACTCCTGCCAATCATCAAAGAAAAATACTGTGGCCCAACCCCACCCATGCCAAGAAACACTGAGCAGGTTTCCATGCCCACAAGGCTATAATGAGGTTTCTAATCACAGCACCTGGTTGATGTCCAAGAAAGAAGCTTACGTTTTCATCCATACTGGGGCATAATAACCCACTCCTCATGGTCTCAGTGGAAACCACCAGTGGAGCCTGGATTTACACCACCACCTGGTGGTAACAAGAATAGTACCAAAATTGGCCACATGGAAAGTCAAAATTTTCAAAATGTTCCTCTGGCTGTGAGATAATTCCCCTTCACTGTTGTGTTCATTAAAGCCACTTGGAAAGAAATAATGAAGCAGCACTATGCATCCTAGCCAGGAAGGCATCAAAAAGGCTTATTGTAGAGCCAGAACTCCCAACCTAGCTCAACCATAAAGAGCTCTCACCTTCATCAGGTGTAAATGGAGGCCTAGTGAGAAATCTGGACTTGTATCCTCATCTGAAAATAATTAGGCAATTCCCTCCATCACATCTAAGTGAGACTGCAGTGGGGTCAGAGAGATCCAACTAAAATAAGAGTAGAATCCAGTCTTATAACTTAATATCCATAATGTCTAGGTTTTAATTTTTAATAAATTACTCCTCCTTACAAGAATCAGGAAAACCTCAAACTGAATGAGAAAAAATAGTTAATCAACAGATGTCAACACAGATATGAAAGATGTTAGAATTATTTAACAAATATTTTACCACTGCCATTATAAAAATACTTCAACATGCAATTACTAACACATTTGAACAAATGGAAGAAAAAATCAGCAAAGACATAGAAGATATGAATAAGAAACAAAGGAAAAATTTTGAACTTAAAAATTCAATAATTGAAAAGCTCAACAGAAGGGCTCAGGAGCAGGGTAGAGAGAACAGAATCCAAAACCCAGTAAATATTGAAAAAATAAAGTAAGAAGAGCCTCAGGCACTTTTGGGACTACAAAAAAAAAAAAAAAGGCCTAACATTCACATCATTGGAATCCTAAAAGGAGAGGAGAAAAGAGGCAGAACAAAAATGTACTGAAAAATGGATGAAAACTTCCCACATTTTGCAAAAGACATAAAACTTCAGATTTAAGAAGGTAAATGAATGCAAAACAAGATAATCTTAAATAAGTCCATGACAAGTTATATCATATTCAAACTTCTGTAAACTAAAGAAAAAAAATAAATCTTGAAATCTATAGAGAGAAATGGCACCTTACCTGTGAGAGCAAATAATTTGAAGGACAGTGAATTTCTTATCAGAAATGATGGAGGCCAAAAGAAAGTGTCATAGTCTTTTAAGTCCTGAAAGGAAAACAAAAACAAAAAGAAAAATAAAACACAACAATCATGTACATCCACAATTCTATATCTACCAACAATATTCTTCAGGAGCAAAAGGGAAATCAAGATATTCTTAGATTAAGGAAAAGTCCCTTTCCTTATGGATTGTGGCAAAGTTCCTTTTGCCATATAACTTAACATATTCTTAGATTTTAAAAAAATAGCTAAAGGAGAAAGTCTCTAAACAAAAAATTATATAAGGAGAGATCTTGTAACATTAGAAAGGATGGAAGAACACAGTAGGAAAATACAATTGAGTTTTATTCTTTTTGAGTTTTCTAAATTATATTTGACATTTGAAGTCAAAATTATAACACTGACTGATAATATTCAAAATGTAAATACAGGAAATATTTAAAACAGTTATAAACAGGAGGATAAGTAAGATTTCTAGATGTCACCAAAACATGCAAAATGTTGTCACTATGAGAAAAACTATATAAACATAATACAATACCTTGGTCAACCATTAAAATAAGTTATAAAAACATTTTATAACTTATTACTGATTTTAAATACTTATTACTTATTTTAAAATAAGTTATATCTTATAACTTATTTTAAAACATTATAGGTAGAACCTAGCACCTCTAGAATAGTGACAGGAGGAGTTCCATAGACCCTGTACTCAGAAAAACAATCACAATTGGCGAATATCATTTTTTTAAAAAAATATTATCTTAAAAAAATTAAAATCTATAAAATTGAGTGCACACAATAAATAAAGAATCACTTATTTTTTAGAAAAACTATTACATTATATAAAGAACAGCAAGAGCTGGACACAGTGGCTCATGCCTCTAATCCCATTGTTTTGGGAGGTTAAAGCAGAAGGATTATTTGAAGCCAGAAGTTTAAGAGCAGCCTGGGAAGCATAACAAGATCACATCCAAACAAAAAAAAAATATACAGAAATGGTGGTGCACGCTTGGTAGTAGTTTCATGTTTCATCTTCTTAGGAGACTGAGGTGGGAGGATTGCTTGAGCCCAGGATTTTGAGGCTACAGTGAGCTGTGATCATGCCATTGCACTTCAGCCTGAGCAACAGAGACCCTGTCTCCAAAAAACAAACATACGGCTGGGTGCAATGGCTCACGTCTATAATCCCAGCACTTTGGGTGGCCGAGGTGGATGGATCACAAGATCAGGAGCTTGAGACCAGCCTGGCTAATATGGTGAAACCCTGTCTCTACTAAAAATACAAAAATTAGCCAGGCATGGTGTTGGGCGCTTGTAGTCCCAGCTACTCAGGAGGCTGAGGCAGGAGAATTGCTTGAACCCAGGAGGCGGAGGTTGCAGTGAGCGGAGATCACGCCACTGCACTCTGGCCTGGGTGACAGAGGGAGTCTCTCTCTCTCTCTCTCTCTCTCTCTCTCTCTCTCTATATATATATATATATATAACAATTTTTTTCTAAGTGTTTTTTTCTATTTGATGCTATTAAAAATGAAACTGATTTTTAAATTTTATTTTCAGATTTGTATTGCTAAGATATAGAAATTTATGAATTTTAAATATTGATCTTTCATATATATATATATACACACATACACACATATATATATTATATATATAGCAAAAGTCCTTGACATGTGTGTAAAGACTCATTCTTTTCTACCTCTCTAGCTCTACATAATAAACATTTTAAGCCACATAGGTAGAATGAAGAAAGCATGGTTCCGTCTTTCACCTGCTACCAGGTTTGGGCTACAGTTTCTTCCCAGGAAAGGTTGGTCATTAGCATTTGTCCTCTACCACCAGCCCCTGTCACATACACCAGCTCTGTTTTGCAGAAGTTTTATTCCAGGTAAGAAAGGTAAGAGTACCAGGCCTCTATTTCTTCCTTTGAGTATCCTCTCATTGGGTGGAATATAGATCCTATGTTCAGCAGGTAAGAAACACTGGACCCCATTTTCATGGTCCTCAGTTGTTCAGAGGTGAAACTGGTAAGCAGGAAGAGACAAGATGAGAACACCAGTTGTCACCACCACACCCAGTGCCCTATTCTGAAAGCAAGTGTTATAGTAAGAGGATGCTCTCTACCTAAGATCAATAAGAGGAAAATAATATTTACTCTTGCCGCCTTCTAAAAACAATGTCATAGAAAATCTGGTGAGGACAATAAAGCAAGTACTAAAATGCACCTAGATTAAAAAGAAAGAAATACAAATATCTCTCTTGCAGATGAAATAATTCTATATGGAGAAAATCTTCAGGAATCTACTGTACTAATATAAAAAATAATAAAGAAATTCAATAAAGTTTCTGAATGAAAGATCAATATTTAAAATTCATAAATTTCTATATCTTAGCAATACAAATCTGAAAATTTAAAAATCAGTTTCATTTTTAATAGCATCAAATAGAAAAAAACACTTAGAAATAAATTTAACAAATAAGTGAAAGACTTGTAATCTGAAAGCAACAAAATATTGTTGAGATAATTTAAAACCTAAATAAACGGACAGTCCATACATATTGATTAGAAGATTTAATATGGTTAAAAGAGAAATATCTCCAAAATTGATTGATAAATTCAACAATATCTCTATAAAATTCCCAGCTACTTTTGTGAAAAAATTGTAAGATGATGCAAAAGTAATATGTAAATGTGAATAATCCATAATATTCAAAAATTATGATAAAGATATGATATCACCAAGATGACAGAGTAGGAGACATCAGCTTTCATCCCGCCACAAAAAAAAATAGAAATAAAAAACAGACAGTTATTTACAAATCAAAATAGGCCAGAGAGGGCTCAAGGGCCCATTAGAAAATCTGCAGCAACACAGTGGAACAAAAAAAAAAAAAAAGAAAGAAAGAAAAGATGGAGAATATCCACATAGAAAGGATCTCTAGTGATACTGACATACGTAAGACACCAGATGATGACTAAGTGGGAATAAGAAAGATGGAAGCTATTGGTATCAGCCATGTGATGGGAGCCACCATGCTCCCCAGCAACCTGCTACACAGAGGACACTGGCATCTCTTGTCACTGAGGTAACCAACAGCTAATCTTGCCAGGAAATCCTAGAGAAGAAAACATGGCTGCACACCCATATTCCCCAAACAAACATCTGCTTGGGAAAGGAGCCACTAACTAGCCCAACTCTTCATGTACCCCAACCCTGTATACATGGCTGCTCTCTGAGTCTCCAAAATACAGACCCATGCTCAGTGGCAACACTGGACGGATCCACGTTTCAGATATCAGAGCCAATAGCAGAGCAAGCTAGTTTTCACTCTGGGCCATGGAGCCAAGCACTTGCTGTGGGCACCAGCTCTGCTGCTATGGAGAGCTAGGCACCATATGCCCATGCTCTGGGGCACCAGCTCTACTGCTATGGAGGGCTGGAACCTGCCGTAATCCCAGAGTCACTCTACCCTGTGCATTCCTGTGCTCTCATGCTTGGTTTCTCAGATAATTCGCAAGAATCTGTACCTTGCATACTGTTACCAAAATGGAGGCAGGGGGTGCCTTCATCATGGGCACCAGTTCCCCAAATCTCAGAGCTATAGTCCCTCCGTGTGTGCCCATGCTTCAGGCCTTAGCACCATGGTCACTCCATAAACACCATCCATGAAATACCAGTGCCACAACCACCGCAAGCAAGCCTATAAGCCATACCCAGTGCCAATAAAAATTTCTTCACCCACAATTTTTCTGGTTGGAGATAGAGATATTGGGAAGATCTTTGCCAACAAAGAACCAGTGACCCTTCCCACCATTGTAGATATCCACAGCACTAAACACTGAAGATGCCTATAATCTTCATCAACATGGACCTCAGCTTACAAAGCCACACAGATAATACAAACCTGGCACTATTACTGGTTCTAGAATCACTATGCCCCAACAAGCAAGCACCCTTGCACTCCTTAAAGTCTTTTCACAACGAACCTAGCCCATAAAGTCTGCAAGAGGTGACTACTCTGCCAAATGCATAAATATAAATGTAAGGCAACAAGAAACATTTAAAAAGAGGACACATAATGCCACCAAAAGTACAAAATAATCTCTCTGTAGCTGACAGCAAAGAAATGGAGACATACAAATTTCCTGTCAAATAATTAAAAATAATTGTTTTAAGGAAGCTCAGTGAAACTGAAGAAAATACAGAGAATTTCAATGAATTCAGGATATCAATCAATGCCTGAAGTGAAAAATTTACCAGAGAGATTGGAAATTTTTTTTTAATTCTTCAGTTCAAAAATATAATGAATGAAATGAAAAATACAGTAGAGAACATCAACAGCAGAATGATCAATCTTTCAACTTGAGGACAGGTTATTTGAAAATACATAGTAAGAACAGAAAAAAGAAATAAGAATAAAAAGGAATAAAGGAAGATCACAGGATTTACAGAACAGTATCAAAAGAGCAAATATTTGAGTTGCAGAAAGTCAAAAAAGAGAAGAGACAATGGAATAGCAAGTTTATTTAAAGAATTTAAAAGCAGAATCCTTTTCAAATCTGGGAAAAGATCTGTGTCCACATACATGAAGGTTAAAGGTCTCTAACCAAATTCAACCAAAACAAGACTACATTGCCATAATCAGACTTCAAAAATAAAATACAATGTGAGGATCCTGAAAGCAGCAAGAAAATAGAAGTAAATTATAAAGACGGGAATTTCAGAAGGCTATCGTAAGATTTCTCATCAGAAAGCTTATAGGCCAAGAGACAGTGTGATGATATATTCAACATGCCAAAAAACAAACTACCAACGAATAATTTTGTAACTAGAAAAGCTGTCCCTCAGAAATTAAAGATACATAAAACAAAAGCTGAAGGAGTTCATTACCACCAGACTTGTCTTCCAACAAATACTAACAAATTATTCAAGCTAAAAGAAAAGGTTGCTAATTGGTAATAGAAAAACATTTGAAAGTATAAAACTTACTGGTAAAAGAAAATACACTATCAAATTTAGAACACTCTAAAACTGTAATGGTGGCATGAAAACTATCTCTTTAGTATAAAGGTTAAAAGACAAATCTATTAAAAATAATAAATTGTAATTTTCCCAATACAAAGAAAAGATAAATGTTTGAGGGGAAGGATATACTGATTACCCATCTACCATGCGAAGACAAGGCAACAAGGAGCCATCTATAAGGTAGAGAGTAAAACCCTACTGGAAACAAATTTCTGCTATGCCTTCACCTTGGACTTCCCAGCTGCCATAACTATGAGAAATAAATGTCTGTTGTTTATAAAATACCCAGCCTAAGATATTTTCTTATACCAGCCCAAAAGGACTAAGAAGGGAATGTAAAGCAAAAATGCATCATGTTTATTATGCAATCAAAATTAAGTTGTTATCAGCTTAAAATAACCTGTTATAAGATATTTTATCCAAGCCACATGGTCACCACAAAACCAAAACCTACAGTAAATACACAAAAGATAAACAGTAAGGAATCAGTGAATTCTACTAGAGAAAATAATCTAATCACAAAGAAAACCATCGAGAGGGAAAGAAGGAAACAAAGGTCCTACACAACAACCAGAAAACAATTAACAAAGTAGCAGTTGTAAGTCCTTACCTATCAAATATTACCTTGAATGTTAATGGATTAAAATTTCCAATTAGAAAACAGTGGCTGAATAAATGGAAAAAATAAAGGTAAAGCAAAGAAAGCAAAGCAAAACCGAACAAAAGAAGTGACTCACTTGCTGCCTACAAGAGACTCACTTCACCTTTAAGGACACACAAAGACTGAAGTGAAAGAATGCAAAATGATATTCGTTGCATATTAAAATAAAAAAGAACATGGCTAGCTACAGTTCGACAACATGGACTTTAGGCCAACAACTGTACTAAGGGAAAAAAGAGGCCATTATATAATGATAGTGAAATAAATTCTTGAAAACTATATAACAAATGTAAATATATATGCACTCAATATTGGAGGAGCTAAATATATAAAGCAGATATTAATAGAACTGAAGAAAAAGATAGACTGTGATAAAATAGTAGTGTGGGGCTTCAGAACTTAACTTCCAATAGTGGACAGATGATCCAGAGAAAAAATTAATATGCAGAGTTTTGAATTGAACTGCACTCTAGGCAAAATTGGCTTAATAGAAATATACAGAACATATCATCCAACAGCAGCAAAACAAACATTCTTCTCAAGCACACATGGAACGATCTCTGTGGCAGATCATATGTTAGGCCACAAAATATCTTTTAACAAATTGAAGAAGACTAATAGTATATTAAGTATTTTTTGATAACTGAAATGAAATTGGAAATCAATAATAGAAGAAAATTTGAAAAAGTCACAAACGTGGAAATTAAACATGCTTCTAAAGAACCAATAGGTCAGATAGGAAATTAAAGGGAAATTTTAAAATACCTCAAGACAAATGAAAATGGAAATATAGCATAGCAAAACTTACAGAATGCTGCAAAAGCAGTCTTAAGATGGAACTTTACAACAACAAATGTCTACATAAAAAAGAAAATTCCCAAATAAAATCCTAATATTATCCCTCAAGAAACCAGAAACTAGAAAAAATACTATAGTAAGCCAAAAGTTAATAGAAGAAAGGGAATAATAAAGATCAGAGCACTGATAAATAAAATAGAGAACAGAAAAACAATGGAGAGGATTAAGAAAATGAAAAGTTAGGTTTTTTCCTGAAAAGATAAATAAAATCCACCTAACTTTAGCTAGATTAAGAAAATAAGAGAAAAGAACAGAAAGGAAAGAGGACACATTACAACTAATATAACAGAAATAAAAGAATAAGAGACAACTATGAATAATTATATGCCAATGAATTGGATAATCTGTAATAAATAGTTAAATTTTTAAACACATACAATCTAACAAGACTAAGTCAGGAAAACATAAAAAATCTGAACAGACCAATAACAAGTAAAGACATTGAAGAACTAATCAAACATCTCCAAGCAAAGAAAACCGTAGTACTAGACAGCTTCACTGCTGAATTCTACCAAACATTTAAAATCAATTAAAGACAATTATTTTCACTCTTCCAAAAAAGTTAGAGGAAAGAACATTTCCAAATTCATGTTACGAGGTGAGCATTACTCTAATATCAAAACCATAAAAAGATGCTACAAGAAAAGTACAGGCAAATATTCCCAATGAACAAAAATGCAAAAATCCTCAACAACAACAACAAAATTAGCAAACTGAATTCAGCAGCTCAGTAAAAAAATCATACACAATGATCAAGTGGAATTTATCCCTGTGATAGAGGATTTTTTTAACATACACAAATCAATAAAATATGATATGCCATATTAACAGAATCAATGATAAACATCATGAACATCTCAATATATGCAGAAAATTCATTATTTTATGAAAAAACTCTCAACCAATTAGAATTAGAAGGAATGGACTTAATTATTATAAAGTCTATATACAACAATCCCATAGCTAACCATATTCATCAGTGAAAAATAAAATTTTTTCTTTAAGATCAACATGATAAACATGCCTACTCACCACTTCTATTCATCATAGTACTGGAATTGCTAGTCAGAGTAATTAAGCAAGAGGAAGAGAAAAAGCCATCTAAATTAGTAAAACAAAAGAAGTTAAATTGTATCTATTTGGCAGAGGTCAAAATCTTATATATAGAAAACCCTAAAGACTACCAAAACTCATTATAACTAATAGACAAATTCAGTAAATTTGCAGAATACAAAATCAAGAGAAAAATCAGTAAGCTTTCTATAAACTGACAATGAAGTGTCCAAAAATTCAAGAAAATAATCCATTCTCAAAATGTACAAAACTATAAAATACTTAGAAATATACTCACTTAAGGGAGTGAAACATATATACACTGAAAACAATAAAACATTGATGAAAGAAATTGAAGACACAAATAAATGGAAAGGTATTCCATGTTCATAGGTAAGAAGAATTTGTGTTGTTAAAATGCCCATACCACCCAAGACAATTCGAGGTTGAGTGCAGTTCTTATCAAAATTCCAATGACATTTTTCACTGAAACTGAAAAAAAAAATCTGAAATTCATGTGGAACCACAAAAGGCCCAGAATAGATAAAGCAATCTTGTGTCAAAGGAACAAGGCTAGGGCTACCATATTACATGATTTGAAGATCTAGTATGAAACTATAGTAATCAAAACCTAGTGCTAGCATAAAAATGGACATTAAGACCAATAAAACAGAATAGAGGTCCAGAAATAAATCCATGCATTTATAGTCCATAATTTTTGACAGAGATGCCAAGAACATACAAGGGGGAAAGGAAAATCTCTTTAATAAAGAGTGCTGGAAAAACTGGATATCTACACATAGAAGAAAGAAATTAGATGCTAATATCAGACTATATGCAAAAATCAACTCCAAATGAATTAAAACCTTAAACATACGACTTGAAACTGTGAAATTACTAAAAGAAAACATAGAGGAAGAGCTCCATGACATTGTACTGGGCAATAAGCTTTTGTTTTTGGAGAGGAACCCAAAAGCACAGGCAACACAATCAAAAATAAACAAATAGCATTACACCCAGCTTAAAAGGTTCTGTGTAGCAGAGGAAACAGCCAACAGAATGAAGAGACAATATGTGGAATAGGATAATGTATTTGCAAACCATACATCTGATAATGGGTTAATATGCAAAATACATAAAGATTTCAAACAAGTCAATAGTTAGAAAACAAGTAACCCAATTTAAAAAATGGTCAAAAAACTGTATAGACATTTCTCAAAAGAAGACATGCAAATTGTCAACAAGTATGTGACAAAAGGGAAATGCACACCAAAACCACAATGAGGCATTTTCTCATACATATTAGAATTCCTATTATCAAAAAGAAAAATAATAACAAGTGTGGAAAAAATGTTTAGAAAGGGTAACATTTGTACACTGTTGGAGGGAAAATAAATTAGTATAGCCATTATACTACATATTGAAAAACAGTATGTAGGTTCTTCAGAAAATTAAAAATATAATTATCATATGATCCAGCAATCCTACTACTGAGTACATATTCAAAGGAAATGAATTGCATATATCGAAGAGACATCTGCACTTGTGAAACATGCAGATGTTCATTGCAGCATTATTCATAATAGCCAAACATGGAATCAACTTCAGTCTCCAGCAACGGATAATGAGAAAGTGAAAATGTTATGTACATAAACAGTGGAAAACTATTCAGTCTGATAAAAAGGAAGAAATCTTTTCATTTTTTAACAACATGGATAAACCTGGAGAAAATTATGCTAAGCAAAATAATCAGGCACAGAAAGACAAATACTACATGATCTCATTTATAAATAGAGCATAAAAAAGTCAGACTCAGGACCAGAGAGTAAGATTGAATTACTAGAGTCTAGCTTGTGGGGAAAATAAGTAGATGTTGGTTAAAGGACACACAATTTCTGTTAAGCAGGAAGAATAAGTTCAGGAGATGTATTATACATAATAGTGACTACAGTTAAGAACGATATACTGTACATTTGAAAATTGCTTACAGAGTAGATCCTATTTTATTATTATTTATTTACTTATTTATTTAGAGACAGGGCCTTACTTGGTCACCCAGGCTGGAGCACAGTGGCATTATCACAGCTCACTGCAGCCTTGACCTTCTGGGTTCAAGTGATCCTTTCACTTCAGCCTACTGAGTAGCTGGGACTGCAAGCACATGCCACCACACCCAGCTAATTAAAAAAAAAATCTTTTGTACAGATAGGGTCTTGCTATGCTGCCCAGGCTGGTCTCAAACTCCTGGGCTCAAGCAATCCTCCTGCCTCAACCTCCGAAAGTGCTGGAATTACAGACATAAACCATCGTGCCCTGCCTGGAGTAGATTTTAAATGTTCTCACCACATACAAAAATGATAAGTACCTAATGATAGGTAATACATATGTTAAATGTCTTGATTTAGCCATTTCATATTTATGTATATTTTAAAACATCATCTTGTACATGATAAATATATATAACTTTTACCTATAAAAAAGCAAAAAAAATTATAAAGATCTAAATTTCTAGATTCATACTTTCTGTTTTCAAAACTTAACCCAAGTCTCCTGCAATCAATACAGTGTGATATTGGCAATAGGATAGATATAAAGATTAACAGGAAAAACATTCAAGGTTTATAAATAAATCCTTACATTTATGTTCAATTGACTTTTTATAAATAGTACCGGAACAATTGGATATCCATATGCAAAATAATAAAGTGTCACTTTCCTCACTCTCTAAATAAACATTGATTCTAAATAAATCTAAACCTAAATACCAACGCAAAATCTATGAAAATTTAAAATAAATATAATATCTCTGTGACATGTCAAGCAAACTCCTCCTAGATATCAAATCCAAACCACAAGTAGCAAAAAATGAAAATAAATAAACTTGGCTTAACTGAAATTAAAAACTTTTGTGCTACAAACAATACCATCAACAATTTGAAAGTACGATTCACAGAATTTGCAATTCATATAAGAGATTTACTTCCAGAATATATAAAGATACTTATACTAAATTTTAATTCAAATAACACAATTACAAAATGGACAAGGGATCTTCGTAGAATTCTTTACAAGTATATATATATATATATATACAGTAAACACCTATAAAGGTGCTGAACACTATTATTCATTAGGGAAATGCAAATCAAAACCACCATTGGATGCAATGCTGGTTCAGTATTCAAAATCAATTAATGCGATTCATCATATAAATGATAAAAAAACCCATATGATCATAAAAAAAGGTTCAGAAAAACCATTTGACAAATTCAACACTGATTCTTGACAAAATTTTTCAAAAATAGAAACAGAGGGGTCTAATAAAGGAAATCTACCAAAAAGAAAAAAAAATGCTATAGCTAACACATTTTGCTTAGCAAGGCTGATTGCTTTCCCTTAAGATTGGAAATAAAGCAGTCTGTTCTCACAATCTTATTCAATATAGTATTGGAATTTCTAACCAGTGAAATATGGAGAGAAAAGGTAATAAATATCATATACATCAGAAGGAAATGTAACTATCCCTTCTTGCATATGGCATGATAGTCTACATAAAAAAAAAAAGAATCAAACAAAACATCCTAAAAGTAATAAGTGAGCTCAGGAAATTTGAAAGATGAGAGAACACAAAAACTCAATTCTATTTCTTTCTACTAACAATGAACAAGTAAGGAATAAAATTTAAAATACAATATCATTTATAATTGCACAAAAGATGGAATATTTAAGTTTAAATCTAAAAAAGATTCATGGTTTGTATGCTGAAAACTATAAAATAAGTCAAGAAAATTTTTTAATGGAGAGTGATAAAATGGACTGCAAATCTCAACATAGTAAATAATTCAATTCTCCCCCATTGATATATAGACTAAGCAAGATTCCCAACTCAACAAAAATATTTGCAAATATAGAAAATATTATTCAAAAAATTGTATAAAAAACAATAGAGCTAAAATAGTGTTTTTACAAATGAAGAATAACGTGAAAAAATAATTCTAGATGTCAAGATTTAGCATATAGCCATAGTGGTTTCCAGATTTAACATATAGCCATATTAGTCAAGTCTGTGTGGTATTGGCAGAGGAATAAATATATGGAACAATACAGGAACTAGATAACCAAGAAAAAGACCCACACAAATAACGTGGAACTGATACTTCACAAAGTTGACAAAGCAACGCAGTGGAAAAAAGATAGCTTTTTCAAAAATGGTGCTGGAGCAATTAGACATCCATAATAAATTAAAAAAATAAAAATAAAAGTTAACCTCGACTTAAGTCTCACACTATGAAATTTAACTCAGAATAGATCATGGACTTAAATGTAGAAAGTAAAGTAATACTTGTTTAAATAAATTACACATAGAAGAAAATGTTTAGGATCCATTATTAAACAACCAAAAACATGATTCGTAAAAGGAAAATTGATAAATTGGGCTTCATAAAAAATAAAAAAAAATGCTCTCTGAAATACCTTGTTACGATGAATAGAAGGAAAACTACACACTAGGAAAAAAATTTGTGCAGTTGTATTGCCAAAGAGCTAGTATCTGAAATAGATCAAGAACTTTCAAAACTCAACAATATAAAATGAACAAACAAGCAAACAATCCAACTGGAAAATCACCAAAAAACATGAGCAGATATTTCACTGAAGAAGATGTACAGACAGCAAATACACACATAAAAAAAGTTCAACATCATTAGTCAAAAGGTAAATAGAAAGTAAAACCACAATAAGATATCACTACACACCTATCAGAATGACCACATAGACAGACAGATTGATGATAAACAGATAACTGATAGATAGATGTAGATATAGTGATAACATCTGTAATACTATGATATCATAATAGACATGTATTTTTTCTTTATCCCTAGTTCCTGGCACAGAGCTCCTAAAATCCCTGGAATTTCTGAGTAATAGGTATAAGTAAAACATATTTTGCTATTCACAGTAAGCCCCTTTCAGATATTCTTGAGCCTATGCAAATGAAGTGACTCTTGATGGGCCTCTAGATAGCTTCAGGATGAGGTCTGGTTGCCAGATGAAGCAACCATGTGATCCAGAGTTGGAATTTTCAGCCCCATTCATCTAACATCTGGGGAGGGGTGAGGGACTGGAGATTGAACTAATCACCAATAGTAAGTGATTCAATCACTAATGTCTACATAAAAGAATCTTCATTAAAACTCTAATTTTGTAGTATGTTCTTTATAATAAACCACTAAATATGAATAAATGTTTTCCTGAGTTTTGCAAGCCATTCTAGGAAATTATCAAGCCTGTGGAAGGGATTTTGTGACTACCAAAATATATGCTTGGTTGGTCAGAAGTATGGATGGACCAGGCTTGCAATTGGAATGTTTACTGAGGGTAATCTTGTGGAGCTGAGTCCTTAACCTGTGGAATCTATGTTAACTCTAGGTAGGTAGTTTAAGATTGAGTTGAATTGAATTGAATTATTGGACTCAATAGAATCACCCAGTTGATGTGTCAAAAGTTGGAGAATTGGTTGCAGGTGAGAAATTTAAAAAACACACTTTTGATTCAGAAGTATTGGAAATAGAGGTAGAAGAACTGTTTTTTGTTGTTGTTGCTTTGGTTTTTTTTTGTTGTTGTTGTTGCTGTTGTTGTTGTTTTTTACACCAAATGTTGGCAAGGATGCAGAGAAAGTAGCTCATTCATACTTTTCTAGTGGCAAATAAAATGGCATGGCCAATCTGGAAATACTTTGGCATTAAAAAAAAAATCTAAACTAAACATGAAACTACCATATGACTTCAGTAGTTGCAACCTTGTGCATTTATCCCAAAGAAATGAACATGTACTTTACATGCACACAAGCACACACACTCACACACACAAACTATATAAGAATATTAATAGCAGCTTTATTTGTAATTGCAAAAAAATGGTGAAAAAAGATGCCTTTCAATGGGTGAATGGTTAAACTATGATACATTTACATTTATACCATAGGATACCAGTAAGAAATTTAAAAAAGATGAACTACAGGTATATGCAACCATCTGCTTGAACCTTCAGAGAATTTTGGCGAATGAAATAAATTTCATTGGCTATATACTATATGACATTTATATGACATTCCATCCATTGATTTTCATAAGAATAGACTGGAAGAGCACAATATTCTTCTGTTCATTTTATTATGATCTCTGTTTACAGATAGTATTGCCTTGAGGAGGAACATGGTTAGCTAGGCATCCTTGAAATCACTGAGTGCCTGATGTTGTTCAGGAAAAAAATAATCAAAGAGAAGTAAGTGAAACAGTAGTTAGCTCAGTCATTTTGATCAGACAGAACAGGAGTTTAAGTTTCTGCTTTTCACTGCTCTCCACTATTTCCAATGCCCCCATTTCATACACACACACACACCCCTTTCATACCTGCTATGCTTAGTAAGAGATACTCTCCTGGTTGATATAACTCAGATATGAAAATGTACTTGTAGTGAATTTGTATAAGTTTATGTTGTCTTGGCTTCAATTTAAATATGGCTGGCTTTCTCGTGCCAGAAACGGGTTCAGTCATGCTTCACATAGTTTTCAGTTCTACACTCCTTCCACTTCCTCAGTATGGTCAATCCAGATATCCACCTTATACAACTTCCTCCTGGTGACCAACTCACTGCAGGACAACTGCTTATAGCCGACTTCACTGGTTCCAGTGACTCTCATACTCTATATAGACTATGAAGATATGCCACAACAACTAACTCTCAGTAACAGCGTGACCTACTGGAACTCATGACTGCTTGCTTTAAACCACAATTAAAACTCCCTATAGGAAACCTGTTTGCAAAACACCCTGGACCCAATAAAGTGTCCCTTTCTCTCTGTACATGTTCCCTGACCTCCGTGTGTTTGGGGCCTCCTGAGATGGTGTGTAGCTCCTGGAATTTGGAAGTATTAAAATCTTTATTTCCATCTTGTGTTTTTTCTATTCATAGGAGGGATGTTCTCCATCTTAAAAATCCTAAATCAAAACTATGTAATCAAACAAGGGGCTCACTTAAAAAAAATCAATTATCAAAATGGCTCAAAAACCAAGTGTGTGTTTCTTCAGGGTAAAGTTTTCTCTTAAACTTAGAATAATTTTTCCTGAAGTCTACTTAATGTAAGCCTATGTAATAAAATGTTTGTGTTAAAAAGTTTATTGAAGAAAATACTGACATAGAACTCAGTAAGTTTCTGTCAATCTGCTAAACACTTTAATAATGTTATTCTCATACCAAATCTATGAGGTAGGCCCTATTTTATCCTCATTTTATAAATGAGAAAATTGATGCAGAGAGAAATTAAGTAACTTATCCAAGTCTTTCAAGTAGTGAGATGTAGAAATGAGATTTTATCCAGGTTGTCAGGCTTCATTATCTGTTCCTTAAACCACTTCATTAAATTGATTGGAAATTCACTGTGGGTAATAAGGAGGCTAATATATCTGTCCTTTATCATATTTAGTTGCTTTAAATTTAAAAATTCTAAAAACAATATCCACCAAAAAATTTTATTAGATTCCAAAATACTGTTACATGGTGCATACAATGACTCATATTTTGGCTTAGAGATTGTCCTCCTTATAATTTCATATCAATAATAACAGTACAGCAACAGTTCATCATCGAGTACCTATTATATGCAAAACATGTTCTAGACACATCACATACATTATCTCTTTAATCTCCATCATAAATGCATGAGGTAATCATTAATATCTCTATTTTATCTCTTAGTAAATTGAGATGAAATAAATGTATCTGGAAATTAAACCCAGTTCTGCCTTATTTCAAAGCTCACGTGCTTTTCTTTATAATACATGCATTAAACCTTCCACAAGCAATGATTCTGATGGTTCTACTTTGTTATCTGAAAAACTAGAAGCAGAAAATATTCACATACATTTTTCATTTTTGAATAATCTCTTTATATCTTATTTTGAATAAGGCCTACCAATAGTTCTTGCACTTAAATCTACATACTTCTGATCAGAAAAAAATGTATATATTTCATTTGTTACTATGTGGAGGCAAAAGTTACTCCATCTTGGATGTTAATCTACCATGTTGGTTTCTGATGAATCTCAGTCCTGGGATTGCCACCTGTTTGCCCCTAGTGTAAGAACATGTAGTTACCATAAATCTTGGCCTTAGATTATAGTAACTGTGATGTTATCACACAAATTACAGTGACATGCATAACATTCTTGCCTGTTCTGGAGAGTTTCCTTGAATTGTCTCTATAAAAAAGATACACTCTTCCCTATGGTATATAAGTCCTGGGTCTAGAGGACAATGGTGCAGAAATCTATCTGTCTTACTGCCACCTAAGACTACACACCTTTCTATAAGTTCCCCAGTAGATCACCCTATACTGAAAAACTAAATTTGTCTCTCTCATTCTGTGATTTCTCAGCTTCTTCTGTGTTTGAGTGTCATTTTGTATATACTGCCTTTTCACGGGAGAGTTAGTGAGCTAGTCGAAGGAGTCCAAGAACTGAAATATGGGCAAAGGGAAGCACACATTAGCAGGGAGAATCCTGAGGTGGCCCTCCTTATCCATGTGAGGTGTTCTTTTCTATCCACTACACGCCTGTGGATCACCACATGAGTACAGTAGAAAGTTGTATGACCCACTGAGGTAAGGAAGATCACCAGGTTATGGCAACAGTGGGTTGGCCACTGTCATGTGCTGTGGGAGTGACCACAGAGGCACAGTTTGTTGCTCAGGCAATGATATGAAAACTAGCGGAAGAATTACAGTTAGAAAAGGATATGAGTACCTCTATGTCTGTATCTGTTTCTAGTCATGGATAAGCTCAAAACTCAGGAGATGCAGTTAGAAACCCTTGCCTGCCACTCCACTTTGTACGTCTGAGAGAAAGGAAACAGTGCTGGCTGAAAATGTGAGCTATCCTTGCTAAACTGACCTGAGATGCTAAGGTGTGAAATCTTTGGGAATCAGCTAGTGAGTCAGATGAAGACAGAAGTTATCTTGCAGGACTGAGATAATTATCCTCCCCTTTTGAGAGCAAGACCACTAGTGTAGTGGAAAACAAAAGCCCAGCACATGCAGCTGGGCAATAATAGATGACCTTTTCAGGAAACCTTAACTGTCCAAGAGAGCCTCAGCAGAATTTTTATTGGACATAAGAAAAACTTTTCAACAGCTGCTGAGAGGAAGCTTAGCCACACTGTTGGTGTGGCTGTGTGACAGTGATTGGAATGACATTTCCCCAGCAGGGAGTGAAGCTGAATAAAATGAGTAATATGACCACTCATCTTGCTTTGAGATAGCATTTGCATCATGCTAGAACTCTCTAGGAAAATCGTAGTCTTATGGACTCGGTTTCCCTGGCCATGAGAAAAGCTTGGCCCAAGAAAAGGGAATTCTTTGGTCAGATGGTGGCATGACAATCTCTGGAGGAAGCACAGAGTGATTTAGGGAGTTGGACATGTGTCAGGCCATCTATACCCAACAATTTGAAGGATGAGATAAGGCTGTGCTTACCATGAGCATGAAAAATAAATTGTTGCAAGGTGCCCACTGGGAGTGGCATGGCCCCCTCCTATCCCACCTGAGCCCTCTCCTGAGACAAGATGTGTAGGACATGGGGGAAAGTATAGCTGATCTTGAAGAAACTAAAAAGGGAAGAGTTAAAGTCGGTGGGTTACTAAAGGAAAAGGAAAAAAAAAAGGGAGCCATGTCTGCCAGACTAAGAAAGCAAGGCCTAAATGTCTCAGATAGGACTGCCAGGAAACAAATGTGGTATTATCTGATCTCAGCTGGGGTAGACAAAGAAATAATAGATTGGCAACCCCATGCTTTATTAGTGGGGCTTTGGAAAGACCTGACTCCTGATCAAGGATTCAGATACCTTCCCAGAACCCTGCCAGAGGAGGGAAAAGGAGAAAAAATAAACTCCACATAAGAGAATTCCAATTGCTATGCCTCAGGAGTTGATGCCTCCCCACCCTACAGACTAGAAGTGTGGCCAAGGTCGCCTCCCTGTATGAATAATAGGGGGTGACCAGAGGCCCTAAATGGAGCTCATAATCTATTAGTATCCAAAACCAAGCAGAGAACGTTAGCTTTAATGGATACGGGAGCAGAATGTACTTTAATTCATGGAAATTCAGAAAGATGCCCTGGTAAGTAAGCAGCTATAGATGGTCCATAGTTGAAAAATCCGAGTGAAACAAACTCCTCTCCTCCTTAGTATTGAACAGAGTGTCCCCCACCCCCTGGGTCCCCATCCTGCTTACTATACTGTATTTAACCTATTCCAGAAAACATCTTGGGTATGGATGTCATTTTAAGATGCACAACACAAACATCTGTGGGGAAATTCTACCTATAAGTTTGGGCTGTGAGATGTATTTTAAGAAGGGAAGCAAAATGGAATCTGTACAACTCCCTCCTGCACAACATATTGTTAGTGTGAAACAATTCCATCTTTCTGGTGGGATAGAAGAAATTACAACCATCATACAGGAACTGACCAAAGTAAATTTTCTTTGGCCAGCCCAGAGCCATTTCAATAGCCCTTTATGGAGGGAAGAAAAATCAGGTGCTACCTGGGGCATGACAATGAACTACCGGAAACTAAATAATGTGGTTCCTGAGATATATGCCGTTGTGCCTAATATAACTCAAGTGATAGAACAAATAATAGAGAATATAGGCATTTATCACGCAGTGTTTGATTTGACTAATGCCTCCTTCAGTGTTCCTTTACACCTTGACTGACAAGGGCAATTTGCTGTTATTTGGAATGGCCAACAATGAGCATTCCAAGTATTGTCCCAGGAATATCTACAGAGTCCCACTGTTTGTCATAAAATTATTGCTAAATATTCAACTTTATGTCCAATGCCACCTGCTGATAAACAGTTTCATAACATTGATGATATTGTGCTAACCTCTGAAGGCTTGTCATTGCTACAGCAACACCTCAATGCATTGAGCACCCTACTTCAATCTAGAAAATGGGCCATCAACCCACAAAAGATATAAGGACAAGGACTGGCTATAAATTCTCTAGGGGTTACTTGGTTAGGTAAGACATACTGACTCAGGATTCTTTTGGTGCCGCTTCACCAGCTGGGTGCCTCTGCCTGGACTTCCCTCAGCTCTAGGCTCTCCACTGGGCTTGCTCTGCCCACTTGGCCCAGCAGGCTGAACTCAGCTTGTGCTACTAGCCTAGATCCCACGTGTATTAGTCCATTCTCATGCTGCTAATAAAGACATACAGAAGACTGGGTAATTCATAAGGGAAAGAAGTTTAATTGACTCACAGTTCAGCATGGCTGGGGAGGCCTCAGGAGACTTACAATCATGGTGGAAGGGGAAGCAAACACGTCCTTCTTCACATGGTGGCAGCATGGAGAAGTGCTCAGCAAAGGTGGGGAAAAGCCCCTTGTAAAACCATCAGATCTTGTGACAACTCACTCACTATCACGAGAACAGCATGGAAGTAACCACCCCCATGATTCATTTACCTCCCATTGGGTCCCTCTCACAACATGTGGGGGGTATGGGAACTACAATTCAAGATGAGATTTGGGTGAGGATGCAGCCAAACCATATCACCACTCAGGCACAGGGACTCCATGCTCAGCGCATGGCTGAGCCCAGCTTGCCGCGGTTTTCGCATTGGGTGCTGGAGTCTGGACAAGGAGGAGGCAGCAGCACCCAAAAACTTGGAGACAAGAGCAGCCGTGGAGCCCCAGGGAGTGTTACGACTCTTGCCTGGGGATTCTCGAAAT
Organism: Gorilla gorilla gorilla; assembly: GCF_029281585.2. NCBI lineage: Eukaryota > Metazoa > Chordata > Mammalia > Primates > Hominidae > Gorilla > Gorilla gorilla. The sequence goes on from NC_073228.2 coordinate 105,406,896, forward strand.
TTGAGACCCCAGGAAGCATTACAGCTTATCTGTATTATAGCTCGTTCATGCTACAGCTCATTTGTGTTACAGCTCTTTCGTTCCCGCCGTCCACATGCTTTGGCAAACAAGGGTGTGTCACAGCTCATTTGGTCCTGCCACCCTGCTCTAGTCTGTGGCTCCTGGGCTGGCCTGGCCCTGCTGCTTCTGCTTTTCATCCTGTGGGGCAGCTGCCGAGCACAGCAGAAGGCGGAAAGGTTACAGTGTTACAACTCCTTTCACACCCCCCATTTGTTGGGTTCCAGGTTCTTGTTCTGCATCCAAGAGGAATGAGGCACATGGACACTGGAGAGTGAGCAAGGCGGACAAGGGTTTTATTGAGCAACAGAAAAGCTCTCAATATAAGAGTGGACCCAAAGTGGATAGCCTTCTGTGTGAGAGGGGGCCTGAAAGCAGGTAGTCCAAACGTGTGACTGAGTCCAGGGTTTTCATGGGCTCAAAATGTGGGATTGTTTGCTGACTGGTCCGTGGGTGGGCCTGGAAAAAGCACCATTTCATTGACTAAACGGCATCGAGAAAGTTCTCACTTCAGTTGTGGACTCACCCGGAACTAGCAGCTCAGTTTTCAGGCTTTAAGGTGTCTTTGGCTTGAAGGTTGGGTTTCACTACGGACCGTCCCTGTCTGCGTAGGAATTTGTCTGTCTCCTGCCACTATCAATACCTTACCCTAGGAGCAGTCATTGAGAAAATACAATTTTTCATGTTTAAAACAGTTAAACAGGCCGGTCACCTGTAATCTCAGCACTTTGGGAGACCGAGGTGGGTGGATCATTTGAGGTCAGGAGTTCGAAACCATCCTGGTCAACATGGTGAAACCCCTCCTCTACTAAAAATAGAAAAATTAGCTGGACGTGGTGGCAGGCACCTTTAGTCCCAGCTACTTGGGAGACTGAGGAAGGAGAATCACTTGAACCTGGGAGTCGGGGGTTGCAGTGAGCTGAGATTACACCACTGCACTTCAGCCTGGGTGACAGAGCAAGACTCTAAATAAATAAAATAAAATAAAATAAAACAGTTAAATAGTTACAAGTTTTCCTAGGTCTTTTGGAATATTAGCCGGCTTTTATTCCATATTTAGCTCAATATTTGTATCACTTATACAAGAAGGAATCTAGTTGGTGCTTGGATAAAGAACAAGAGGAAGCCTTTGAGAAGGCTAAAATACTAGCAGCTTAGACAGATTTAGGTTTCCCTCTTCCTGGGATACCAATGTCTTTGGATGGGATCATAATCTCTGAGGAAATCAGTTGGGACCTCTGGCAAGTCCAGTATAGGAAAGCAGTTCACCCTTCACTACTATGGACGAGTGCTTAAACCTACCATGGGTCCTGGGACTATACAAGTTTTGCTGCAAGTTGAAACCATAACTGATGTTTTGCTGGTAATAGTGAGAACAGGCCTCCCTATTAAAGGCTGGATAAAAGGTTGGGTTATCAGGCCTATACTGGGTATTCTCTGGGCCTCCACTTTACAAGGGTGTCATGCATACATGCAACAACATAGCACCCTCTCCATGAGTCCCTTGAGAGATGAACTGCATGCTATCTTAGGGCCAGTACTCTATGAGACCAGTGCTGCTTCTACTGTGGAAACCCCACAGAAGATACCTTTATTTTATTTTATTTTATTTTGAGACGGAGTCTCGCTCTGTCGCCCAGGCTGGAGTGCAGTGGCGCGATCTCGGCTCACTGCAAGCTCCACCTCCCGGGTTCACGCCATTCTCCTGCCTCAGCCTCCCGCGTAGCTGGGACTACAGGCGCCCGCCACCACGCCCGGCTAATTTTTTGTATTTTTTAGTAGAGACGGGGTTTCACTGTGTTAGCCAGGATGGTCTCGATCTCCTGACCTCGTGATCCGCCCGCCTCAGCCTCCCAAAGTGCTGGGATTACAGGCGTGAGCCACCGCGCCCGGCCGAAGATACCTTTAATGAAATATAAAGGCACAGCCTCTATTCTTGTAAACATATAATTCTCAGATGGGTTGAGCTGAGATAATCCTGGTATATGGATGGCAGTAGCTGGCCAACCACAGACAGAGACTATATTGTTTGAAATGGTAATGCAGCAGAGCAGTTAATGGGCAGAACTCTGAACTGTATGGTCTGTTTGTACCCATACGCAATGGCCTACAGTTTTCTGTACAGCCAGTTGGGCAGTATTTAAGGGTCTTACAGCTTGGCTTGCCCAGTGGACTCAAGATGATTGATATGTGCTTAAAAATCCCTGATGGAGAGCTGCCATTTGGAAAGACATTTGGGAGAGGCTACAAGAACCCACTGCTGATTGTGTATCATATTTTAATATACTGGTCAGATTCACCTCCCAGTAATATGAAGGAGATACCTTAGCAAAAATTAGAACACTACCGGCTGGGTGCAGTGGCTCACACCTGTAATCCCAGCACTTTGGGAGGCCGAGGTGAGTGGATCACGAGGTCAAGAGATCAAGACCATCCTGGCCAACATGGTGAAACCCCATCTCTACTAAAAGTACAAAAATTAGCTGGGTGTGGTGGCGCGCACCTGAAATCCCAGCTACTCGGGAGGCTGAGGCAGGAGAATCGCTTGAATCTGGGAGGCAGAGGTTGCAGTGAGCCTATATCGTGCTTCTGCTCTCCAGCCTGGTGACAGAGCCAGAGTCCGTCTCAAAAAAAAAAAAAAAAAAAGAAAGAAATTTAGAACACTACCTCCCTCCAAATCATCTGAGCTAGCTGATTTGGTACACAAACATAGTGGGCATTGGTGCATGATTGATCTGGCAAATAGCAAGAAGAGTAGGAGTGCCCCTCCACTTTACAGATTTAGTGGCAGCAATAGCCAACTGCTTAGTTTGCTCCTACATGTGCCCCTACAACATCACAAACACACACTAGAACACATATTTAAGAGCTGCCTTCACGGGAGACTGGCAAAGAGACTACATCAAACCCCTGTCAGTAAGCTTAGGATAAAAGTATGCACTAGAATGCGTTGATACTGCCATGAAAATGTTTCAGGCCTTCTCTTGCAAAAGGACAAACCAAACAGCTACCATTAAGGGCTTGTAGCAACTCAGTGTCATGTATGGATATCCTCAGCAATCAAGGCACACATTTCAATGGACATGATACTCAAGACTGGGCACATGAAAAAGATATATACTGGAGATTTCACTTGCCACATAATCTCCAAATGGCAGGATTGATTGAAAGAAAAAATAACATTTTGAAGGCCCAATTGCAAACACATTACAATCTAATACTTTGCATGGGCGGGCAAAGTTTTTGTCTCAAGCCATTAGGAACCTTCATTCGATTGAAATGAACATGGGGGTGGCACCATACCAATGACATGGGACCATTGTGGAGAAGGGTCTATTAACCATAATTGTAAAAAAAGTTCACCCAGATGCCTTTCTATTGGAACTAATAAAAGGCCAATGACAAATGTTATTCAGGACTCCCCAAGACCTTGAACCATGGGAAGGAACACCTAAATGGGGGTTGGACTGACAACTTCTCCCAGGTTAAATAGGGTATTAATTATCGCAAAGCAAGGAATTCTCTGGCTAACTAAAGTGGTCTCTGTTGATTCTGTGGGTGTCTGAACCAAGATGTTCCATGTACCAACACACTGGAATATAGCCCCTTTTAAAAGACTCTCTAGTTGCCCATTTGACATGGTCCTCTGCCACCCTTGTAACCTTACAGATAATGCCACAGGCACCTTTGCCCCTCAGGCAACATTGTTTGGCATGCATGCCCAGCACATACTCCTCTGGCTGCCTATGTCCTGACTAAGATGAAGCTACCACAATCATTTTGCTTGATGATGAAAAGCTGCCTCGCCAAGTACCTACCAATCCCTTGTATTTCTGCCCATAGTTTTCTATTCATATTGCTGTTCTCCTCTATACCTCTTGATTTGGATCCTGGGGAACATGGTGGCAAAAGGCATCATTGATTCTGTGTTTTATACTTGGCATAAGTGTCATTGTCTGTTGTTGTCTGTATTGTTGCTGTCACCTCTGCTTTTAAGTAGAAAGCAAATTGGAGCAGCTTGTCACCCACATTGGCCTCCCCACTAGAGGCTCAGGGAACATTGCAGAAGAGGTGGGTATGTGAGATTTTCAGAACCAAATTAGAGGAGTAGAATGTGGAGGCCAAAGCCTTTTGATTAATTTCAGTCCTGGGAATGCCTTCTAATTTCGACTTTATTTACTATCCTCAGTGTAAGAACATGCACTTACCATAAATCTTGTCCTTACATCAAATCAATCTTGATGTTATTGCACAAATTAGGGGCTGTAACACATACAGCATTCTTGCCTGTTCTGGAGGCTTGCTGTTAATTTTCTCTATAGAGCATGTACCCTCTTTCTCTATGGTATGCAAGTCCTGGGTCTGGGGAGTAATGGTACAGAGATCTACCTGTTTTGCTGCCATCCAGTACTATGCTTCTGCCTGTAAGTTCCCCAGTGAATTACCCTCTACCACCAAAATAGATTTATCTATCTCATTTTTTGGTTTCTTGGCTCCTTCCACATTTGGGGTTCATTTTGCATATATGGTCTTTTCACAAAACATACTAGTATTTTTCTTGCCAGTAAAACCTGTAAATGGCAACTTGGTAAATGCACAAGAAATTACAGTACCAGAAGCAAGAGTTGGCAGAATTTTTTTTTTAAATCTAATCATTCAAACACAGAAATTATCAGATATAGAGTAACAAGTAATGTATTTCATAAAAATGAAAGAGCTTAAATATGAAAGGAAAAACTACATTGAAAAATGAGAATTAAGCAAAACTTCTAGATATAAAAATACGACAGTGGAAATTTAAGCTTTCTGTATGCTTTCTAACAAAGTATTATTAATATTTACTCTTGAAGAGAAAATTAAGAAGAAGATAGACTGAAAAAACCGTTATCTAAAAGTTACCCCAGATAGATAAACACATGTGCATACAATAAGAAGGTAAAAGATATAGAGGGCAAAGTGAGAAAATCTAATTGAAGTTTCAAGAAAAGAGGTAAGGCAATAAGTAAGAGATAATAAGTAAGGCTTATTATCTTACAATTATAAGTAATTGTAAGAGATAATAAGTAAGGCTTTCCCAGTACCAATTAAGACACTATCCAAATTTTATAGAAACTTACAAACAGCAAAGCAAGGCTGGGCATAGTGAAAGTGCAGAACACCATCCTGGCTGAGCTGCCTTCTATACTGATTGTTCAGTCCTTTTGTGATTTCATTGCCAAATGTTTCAAATATCATCCCTGAGCATAATGGTAATAACCTTTTGATGAAACAGACCTGGGAAAAAATTCTAGTTGTTGTAATGAATTTGTGCTATGTTGAAGGTTATTCTCAACATTAAATGTGTTAGTCTTAAAATATGTCCACTAATTATATGACACTATTACCTTCAAAATGTAAAGCCAAATTTCCCATCCCTTGACTGTTGGTTGTTAGATTTCGGGACTAAAAATAATACATGGCCAAGGTATTATGTGACTTCTGAGACTAGGTCATAAATTAGGTATACTTTTTGCTTGGCACCTTCTATCTCAAATTGGTTGTTCTGAAGAAGGCAGGCTGCTATGTTGTGAAGATATCCAAACAGCTCTATGAAAAGCCCTGTGGGAAAAATTGAGACATTTTGCCAACTTGCTAGCACCAACTTGCCTGCCCGTGAATGAGTCACCTTGGAAGTGGATCTTCTATCCCCAAATATTCAAACTGACATTCCTGTGGACATTTTAATTACAACCTTATCAGAAGGGATTAGACATGACTTCTCAGCAAAGCTACTGAAAAATTACTCTCCACAAACACTGTGAGAGATAATAAATATTTATTGTGGTTTTGAGCCACTAGGTTTTGTAGTAAGTTGTTACACAGCAATAGCTAATTAATATAATAAAGTATATGACTCTATGAAGGAAGCTGGTTAAAAAGAATGTGTTAGTTTATCCGAGAAAACAGAGTGGAGGGTTGGTGAAAAGGGTTTTAACAGAAATGGAAAAATAATAATTATTATTATTAACACTATGAATAAAATATTAACAGTAAACTTTGTTTCAAAAATCATGAGAGATCCCAGGGAACTTAGAAAAGAGAACAAGTTCTGATCTACTGTCATGTTTAGATATAAATTATTGTCCAACTAAAATATTATCACAGTTCATACAGAATCTATTTTGGGAAACAAGGTTATTAATCAGTTGCCTTATGTCTATTTAATCTATTTAACCAGAGGAAAAACAAAGAAAGAAGGTAACCCAATCTAACCTTCTTCTCATAAAGAGATTAGTGATATTTTCTAGGAGCAACAGTCCTTATTTCTGAAATGGTCTTAGGAGGATGTATTTGGCTAAAGATTATGTATAATAAATAAAATCTTTGGCTTCTGAGGCATAGCTCCCTGGAAAATGTCACATGATCTGGAGTATAAAATGAAGAAATTTCATGAATGAATCCTCTCCTTTGAAGTTATTAGCGGTTTCTCACTTTGTAATCTCACCTATTGTTGTGGACCGGATTGCTGGTGCCAAAGAAGAGAAAAAAAAAAAAAAAAAAGACCTGGATAACTATGTGTGATTTTTTAGACATGCTTTGTGTCAGCAGCTTTACTATCTGTATTTTGAAATTATTAGCAAAGCTTAATATTGACAAATATTTATGATTTTTATGAGTCTGAACCTAGAGTGCATTTCTTTATGCTGGTTCAGCCTAGAAGAAAAAATTATCATATGTCCTATGTGTTTAGGCATCCTCAAGGCCACCCCCAGTTCATTGACTTGTTAGAAGAATTCTCTGAACTCAGAAGAATTGCTATAATCACAATTACGTTTTATTACAGTGAAAAGACACAGACTAAAGTCAGCAATGGGAAAGTCACATAGGGCAGGAAAGACCAGACACAAGCTTCCGATTGTCTTCATTCAATGAAAAAATGTAGAAAAATGTTTCATTCTCCCATCAAAATGATGATGACATGAAAGGAGTATTCGCCAATAAGGGAAGATTATTTGAGGCTCAGTGTCCAGGGATTTTTTTTTTTTTTTTAAGACGGAGTCTTGCTCTGTCACCCAGGCTGGAGTGCAGTGGTGCGATCTCGGCTCACTGCAACCTCCACCTCCCGGGTTCAAGCAATTCTCCTGCCTCAGCCTCCCGAGTAGCTGGGACTACAGGCGCATGCCGCCATGCCTGGCTAACTTTTTGTATTTTTAGTAGAGACGGGGTTTCACCGTGTTAGCCAGGATGGTCTCGATCTCCTGACCTCGTGATCTGCCTGCCTCAGCGTCCCAAAGTGCTGGGGATTACAGGCATGAGTCACCGCACCTGGCCCAGACATTTTTACTGGGGGTTTGTCACATAGGCATGGCTGACTAGATGAGTGGCTGACCTTTAGTTTCCATCCTTTCTGGAGGTCAAGCTGCTGATACTACATGGCTCAAGGACCATACCATAAATCACATGGTTAGCATAAGTCATATGGTGTGGCTCGAGGACTCAGGTAAACAAACACACTCTTCACAGGCAGGATTTTCCAAGGGCTTACTGGTTCCCTGTCCATGTTTGGAATGTGCAGTTTGGACAAACAAGGCCTGCTGAGTTAATTCTTTACTCTATAACATGTATGTAATATAACTATTGTTTCTTATTTATTAAACTGGAAATATTATAATTGATAAAAATAATAGATGGGTACATAGATCGATAGATAGATAGGAAGTATTTAAGAAGAGAGATATATATAGAGAAAGAGAGTCTAAAATCAGTAGAACAGAACATCAATAGAGAATCTCCTAAATGTTTTTCTTTTAAGAGAAAAAAAAATCACAGCTGGAAGATTTGCTACATAAAAAATGAAAAGACAAAAATATACTCAGGTATATTTAAACAAGTGACTATAGCAAATAAGAGAAATAAATATTTTGGAGTTAAAATGAGTGAGAACCAAAATACATGATAATAATAGTTTAAGGGCTTGAGATAATAGAAATGCGAGTGGTTTTTTTTTTTGAGGAAGCAAGAATATCCATCAATTTTTATTTTAAAAATATCTGGGATTAAATAAATTTGTAAACATCTCAACTAAAATGGAACCTAATATAAAGGAATCAATCAACTTCAAAGAAATATAAAAGAAGGAAAGAACATAGAATAGACAGATCTCTTATTCATTCTCTTTTTCTCCTTCTTTCTCTTTGGACTCCTGATGTGCAAAATTGGATCAATCATTATTACTTGTTTTGACACATAATTTTCATTACAGATTTATGAATTCTTCACTGTTAATCATTCACATAGCCATCTTAAACTGCAAAAGTGCCAAAATCTGAGACATACACAGCAATCAACTAATGACATGATTCTCACCTCACCTCCACCCACCTCTACCTGAAACAAAATAACTACTTTCCTAAACTTCTTAATATTTTCTTGTTTTCTTTCCTATCTTCCCTTATAATGCTTAAAAATAATCTCCATAATTTGTTTATAAACTTATTTATGCTCCAGAACATAATCTCTTTATAAATAGAAATGTGCCAACCTTGTTCACTTCTGATTTATTAGCACCTAGAGCAACACCACGTACATCATGAATTTAATTTTTTTATTGCTAAACAAATGATGGATAAATGTATCCTTCTTTTTTAAATTTCTAGCAATTAACACAATGCTTATTATATATATTCTAAATGTTTGCTAAAATAAACACATATATATTCACTAAAGCATGCACCTTTATCCTATAGTAGATAAAACTCCTACATGCCAGTGAGTAAATGCTGTATTTTTTTTCTGTCACCACATCATATTTTACAGATAGATCAATACTCTACACAGAGTAGGTATTGTATAAAAATAATAAAAAGGAAAATGACTCATTTTGAAAACAAGAGTGATGTTGGCATTTTAAAAACATCAAATATTTTTAAAATATACAGAAAGAAGTGGCCTATTCAGAGCACTGCTTATAGATATATTTCACTGTAAACTGCTCATTTCTGTTCCACTCTCTAGTAAGAGTCAATTAGGTCTTTCAATCTTCCTAATCCTCTTCTAAAGCAAGTGGCACAGCTGGTATAGCTGCAAAAAAAAAGATAATAACTTGTATTCTAATATTTAGCTTTGTTGTATAAAAATGTGCTATAGAATTGCATCTTAGCTAGCCCATGCAGAAGTTATTTTCATCCATTTACCTCTAGGTACTTATTATTACCGAATCTAGAATGATGAATATATGCTATTCACATTTTGTAGATAGACTCTCTAGGAAATATCTGATGATACATATAATATTGTCTTCTCTTAGAAGGAATCCATATAATGGTCTTTTGGGCTATTTTTATACACAGACTTTTTAAAAATTTTAAAAACCACCAAGAAGTTTTGTCCTGTGAATGAACAAAAATTAATAATCTCAGTAGCTTGTAAACGTAAGCTACCACTTGTAAATACTTCAGAACATAAGGCATGCCAAAGGCTCAGTACCATGCTTCAGGGAGGCTTTAGGAAGACTACTATACACACAGAAGGATGATAGCTAAGTTGCTGATTTCTCAGGTTCTACGGTCAGCAGATGGGGATTCACTTCAGGACCCAGCTTCATCCTGTTATTCATTGAGTAGAATGACCTTTTCACTGCCAATACTCTTAATTTCATGTTACCCTCACTATCCACCTTAAGTTTCACAGTCCATCGTTATCACTATTCTCTTGATTACAACCTCAACTGCCAGACATATGATTTTTTCGTTTGTGATACTAGCCTGGCAAACCCTATCCTGCTTTAAGCCAATTGTCTACCTAGAACACCGATCTACAAGTGGTTCTTACTTGAGAAAAACACACAACTGCTAACCTTATCTTATATCTTCATCTCTTTAAATACATCTCTACTCACTTCAAGTGTGATTCTAGTGCTACACAGAAATCACATCTCATTTCTATGGTCCACTCACTCTTACTTCTTCCTAATTCAGCTCCAACACATTCACACTGACCCTCATCCTCAACTGATCTCCTTGCCTTCTGTTTCATTGAAAAAAAAAAGGAAGTAATCAGAGGATTGTTTTCATACCTCCACATATACCTATATCCCAAAAATTTAGTGCATACAGCATAAATGTACTGGGAATAATTATTTTCTTATAGTGGTTATGCCACTGACTTGCAATTCACTTAGGTTCTGTAGCTTTAGTTTGTTCTGAACATTTAGTAACTCTATTGTATATTTTATACGTTTTTTTCAATACAATTTTTATTTTTATATAGAGTAATTGTGGATACACATGCAGTTGTAAAAAATACTACAAAAACATCCCATGGACCTATCATCTAGTTCCCCACAATGGTAACAGCTTACAAATCCATACTACAATTTTACAACCGGAGTATAGATATTAACAGAGTCAAGATTCAGAACAATTTCCTGACTGGTTTCTTGTGTTGCTCTTTTACAGCCACACACACCCTTCTCTGATCCCTGGTAACAAACAATTTATTCTACATTTCAATCAGCATAATTTTCCAGTGATTCATTCAATTTGTGTGTGTATGGTAATTTGTGCCTTTTTATTCCTTGCTGTAGATGTACCAGTTTTTTTTCGGCAATTAATTTCATTATTTGCAAGAAAATATCCAAAAAGATATTTTAATGGCTAGACTTTAATATACTTTTTAAATGGCAAAATAGACTTTTTAAATTAATTTAAGAAAATTAGAATAGTTTAGATTTACAGAAAGCTTAAGAATATAGACTGAGAATCACTATATACAGCACATCCAGTCTACTCTATTATTAATGTGAATTAATATGGTGTATCTATCACAGTGAAGGAAACAATATTAATTGATTATTATTAACTAAAGTCCAAACTTTGTTCTTATTTCTTTAGTTTTTATCTCGTTCTTTTGCTGTTCCAGGATTCCATCCAGGATGTTACATTACATTTAGTTGTGATATCTCCTGACGTTTCTCTAGACTGACAGTTTCTTAGACTTTCCTTGTTTTGATGTCCTTGACAATTTGAGGAGTACTGGTTAGATATTTTGTAGAATGTCTCTTAACCAAAATTTGCCTGATGCTTCCTTCATGATCCCACTGGAGTTATGCTTTTTTTAGGAGGAAGACCACAGAAGTAAGATGCCATTCTTACCACATCATGTCTAGGGTACATACAATCAATATGATTTACCACTATTGATGCTTACCTTGATCACCTGGCTGAGAGTATTCTCCACTGTAAAATTACTCATTCACTAAATCTCTTTCCCCTGTTTAATAATGTACTTTTTGGAAAGAAGTCAGTATGAGCAGTTTATACTTAAAGAGTGAGATGTGAGAGTCTACCTACTTAAGGGGGGAGTATCTACATAAATTGATTCAATTTTGTGTGGAAAATTTGTCTTTTTTCTCTATTTACTTATTTTCCAATTATGTCAGTATAGACTTATGGATATGGATTATATAATTTGGGGTATAATCCAATATTTATTTATTTTGTGGTTTAAAATGTTCCATCATTGGGTTTTTCTGTTTGCTTTTGCATACAAACTTGTTAACTCAGTCCTTTTTATCACCGAACGGTATTCCATTCTGTGGATTTAATTAACAATTTAATCATGCATTAATCTTTTGAAGGACATCTTCCTTGCCTGAAGATTTTGGCAATTGTTAATAAATCTTCTTTAAATGAATTCTTGTGCAAGATTGTGTGTGAACATAGTTTATCCAGTGAGTTTGGAAAATTTTTTAGGATGGTGATTGCTGGATTGTATGGCAAGATTACATTTAGCTTTGTAAGAAACCGATTTTTGAAGTGGTTACGCCTTTTGCATTCCTCCTAGCAACAAATGAAAGTTTCTGTTGCACCACGTTCTCACCAGCTATTAGTTTTTCAAGTTTTTGTTAATTTAATTCTAAGCATTGTACTACCTATGTTGTAGTGTCTCGTTGTTCTAATTTGCATTTCTCTAATAACAAACAAGGTTGAGCATCTTTTCATATGTTTGTTTGCCATCTAAAAAATCTTCCTTGGTGAGTTATGTGCTTATATACTTGATTAATTTTTAAACTAGGTTGTATGTTTTGTGATAAAGGGTACTTTGTTCATTTTGGATATAAGTCTTCTATCAAATATATAATTTAGAAATATTTCCTCCTGGTCTGGGGCTTTTGTTTCTATTCACTTGATCGTGTCAGAGCAAAGGGTATTAATTCTAATAAAGCCTAGCTTATCATTTTTATTCAAGGATAGTACTCTTAATCGTATCTAAAAATCTAATCCAAAAAACCAACGTCATATAGATTTTACCCCTATGCTTGTTTTCTTTTAGATGTTTTAGTTTTGCATTTTACATTTAGGTTTATAATGCACTTTTGAGTTAATATTTGCATAAGCTGCAAAGTTGTCATCTAAGTTCATTTTTTGCATGTAAATGCCCAATTGCTTCAACTCCATTTGTTGAACCAAAAAGTACCCATTTTTCATTGAAGTGTATTTGCACCTATGTTAAAAACTAGTAGATTATATTTCTGTTGGTTTTGGCTCTCTATGTTTCACTGATCTATATATCTATTCTTACATCAATATCAAACTCCCTTGATTACTGAAGCGTTTACCAAGTCTTGAAATAACATAGTGCAATTCCTTCAACTTTGTTGTTGTCTTTTTTGTTTATTTCCTTATGCTTCTTCAATATTTTGTTGGATAATATATTTCCTTTGCCTTTATATTTAAACTATAGAATCTGTAAGTCACTAAACATAAAATCAGTTGCTGGGCTTTTGTTTGAGATTGTATTAAATCTATCAATCAGGTTAGAAATCATTGAAATCTTCAAATAGCGAGTCTTCCAATCCATGAATATAAATTATCTCTTCATTTACTTAGCTCTTCTTTGATTTATTCATCACTCTTTTATAGTTATTCCCATACAAATCCTGCATATATTATAAAATTTATATTTAATTATCTAAATTTCTGGTATATAGTAATATTTTTAAGTAATATCAAATTCCAAATTTGTACTCCTTACATATATAAAAGCAATTTATTCTTGTCTAATAACCTTATATCCTGTGATGTTGTTCTACTTGATTAAAAGTTTCAGGATTTCTTTGTGTGTGGGTGGGTTCTTTGAAGTTTTGTACAAACAATAGCATGTCATTTGTGAATAAAGGCATTTTTATTTCTTTCTTTCCAGTCTTTACTTTTTTTTATTAATTTTTCTTATTAGAAAGGACATGCTTGCTTTCTTCACAATCTTAGAAAGTGACTATGTTTAGTCACCATTAAGTATGATGTTAGCTGGAGAATTTTCATATTTATGATTTATTGGATTAAGAACATTCCCTTCTATTTTGTAGGGATTTTTGGTGAGTTTTATCATAAATACGTTTTAAATTTTGTTACTTTTTTCTGAATCCATTAATATTATATACATATATACATATATATATATTCTTATTCAGTCTTATATACTTTTTTCTGAATCCATTAATATTATATACATATATACATATATATATATTCTTATTCAGTCCACTAATATGATGAAATGCATTCCTGATCTTTGAATGTTAAATCAGCCTTGCATTTCTTTTGTGAAGCCAAATTGGTCAGCATGCATTTTCCTTTTTATATATTACCAAATTGATTTTTAAATACTTGCCGAGTATTTTTGCAATTGCGGTCATAAGACATATTGATCTATAGTTTCCTTTTTCTATGATAACTTTATGTGGTTTTCATATTAGGGTAATTTTGGCCTCATAAAATTAATTAGGGAGTCTTCTTTCTATTTCCATTACCTGAAATACATTGAGGAGAATTAGTATTACTTCATCCTTAACACTTTGATAGAATTTACCATTTTAGCCCAGTACTTTCTTGTTTGGAAGATTAATTACTGATTCAATTTCTTTTATAGACATAAGACTATTCAGGTTACCCTATTTCTCTTTGAGTCAGTTGGTAGTTCGCATCTTTCAAAGATCTGGACCATTTCATCTACATTATGGAATTTGTGAGTATAGAGTTGTTTGTATTATTTACTTATTATCCTTTCAATGTCTGTTGATGACATTAGTGATGATTCCCTTTTCATTTCTGATATTGGTAACCTGTGTAATCTCTCTTTTTGTTTGGTTACCTTGATACAGGTTGATCAATCTTATTGATCTTTTTGAAGAACTAGCTTTTGGTTTTGTTGATTTTCTCTATTATTTTCCTGTTTTACTCTGTCAACATCTGCTCTAGTTTTATTATTTCTACTAGCACTATTTCTCTTTTCTCTCTATTTTCCTAAGGTAGAAGCTAAGGTTACTAATTTTAGATATTCCTTACTTTAAAACATATTAAATTTAATGATATAAATATCCCTGTAACTACAGTTTTAGCTGAATAACAAAAATTTTGATGAGTTCTATTTTCATATTGATTTAATTAAAAATATTTAAAATTACTTTTCATATTTCTGACCAGGCAAGGTGGATCATTACTGTAATATCAGCACTTAGGAAGGCAGAGACAGGAGGGTAATTTGAACCCAGGAGTTTGAGACCTGCCTGGGCAACATAGCAAATCCCCGTTCTCCACAAAAAGAGAAAAAGAAAAGTGCAACTGCAGATTTCTTCTTTAAACAATAGTCATTTAGAAATGTTTTATTTAATGTCTAAGTATTTAAGGGTTTTCCAATATTCTGTTACCAATTTCTAGCTTAATTTGACTTTGATCTGAGAATATACTTTGTATCATTTCTAGTCATTTTGTCAAACTGTGTTTTATGGTAAAGAATATAGTATTTCACCATACATTTTCCTTGTGATTTTGACAAGAATATGGTTTCTGTTGTTTGTTGTTAGAATCAGTATTTTAGCAACACCAATTAAATTAAGGGTCAGCAACCATGTTGTTACTGATTTTTTGGCCTGCTTTCTCTAATCATTACTGACAAAGTAATGTTGAAATATCCAAATTGAATAGCATAGTTGTCTATTTTTCTCATCCTCCTGGTAGGCCACAAGAAGAACTTAAAGGACACCTGAAAAGGGGCTCAGTAAAGTGTGGTTGCACACAGCAATTCATCACAATAACGAGTATTTTTTTCTTTTTCTTTTTTCAATTTGTGTCTCCAGCAGCTTTTGCTCTAAATAAGCAGATCTTGATTCCTGTGTCCCTCTGTGTCTTTTTGCAGATTTTCAGATGGCGGTTTGTTCTTTGACTTTAATTCTCTTTAGTTCATTGATTTTCCATTTTCCAGCCTTTCTTTGTTTTAAGAAAATGAGTGGTGACAAGTTCTTTACATATTTGATCTGAATATACTTTTATGTTTGAAATTCCTAATAGTTTAGTATTGTGCAAAGTATCACACCACTTCAAAAACTTGCTATAGGTTTTCCCTATGTGAATATTCTACAGTTGACATTGTACCTGCATCCAGCAAGTTTCTACACAGAAAGAGAGAAATTTTTTAAAAAGACATGACTTCAATATTTGTTATTTATGGATGAGAATAATGTCAAACATTACCTTTTAGAATCATGCAATTTTATAATTGAAAACTGACTCAAAGGTAATCTAATCTAACAACCTTGCCTTGTAAATAAACCTTAACCCATAAAGAAAATGCCTGCGTCCTTAATACAATTTTCAGTATCTCGGAAAGTAATTTATTAAGTTGATTATGGTGACAGATTAATTATCTTACCTTCAAAAAATAAACAGATATGTTTCCCCAAATCTACCTTACAATGAAACTCAATCCTATCCATTAAATTCTGCAGAAAAAAAAATATCTTATACTTTCCACATATATTTTCACAATTATGTTTTTCAAGAAGCATTTCAAGTAGTATAATTAATCAGAAACCACATGAATATAAAATGGTAAACAATAGAAGCCTTAGCACTTGTAGGTAAGTGTGTCCGGAAATCACAGGAAATTTTAGAATGTTTTGGGTTCTGAAATCCTGTTATGCTTGGTCTCCAGCTGTGTCATGCAAGAGCCTGCTTTTCATAGTAAGTTGTTCACAGCAGGAAGGCTAGCCAAGTAAGGAATTAATGAGCAAAAATGGCCTAACATTTAAGGAAGTAATGTTCTGCAAGCATTACAAACAATCACTGCTTCTACCCTAGGTTTTCTGTTTATTTTTAGAATTTTAAACATTTGTTAAATGACAATTGAGCCATTGATGACTACTTCCAGTCAATCAGAAAGCGCACAGCTTTAGCTTGTAAAGCAAGCCTTTCCCCACACGAGCTTTTTGCCTACCTTGAGAGTAGTGATATTCACATTAATATTAACTGTATACACCGTGACAAATGGTTTTAGATATTAGCAATTTTGTTTCTTGCCCTGCTTACTTGTTTAGTCTATAATTACAAATATATACCTTTCTTCGACCTGTTCTTTAACATATCTGAAAGGATCTTTGTGTAGAAAAAGAGATGTGAGTGCCATCTCTACGTCTATAAAACAAATTAAGAAAAAAAGTCAAAATTAAACACATTTTATATTACAAATAAGAAAATATTTTGAAGCTTTGGAAAAATCTAGGAATCTGCTATTTTCAAAGTCCAGAAATTTGCATTTCAAAAATAATACAAAGTAAATTAAGACAGAAAATAGACATAAAATGTCAAAAACATAAGCAACTCATTTTTCAAAAAAGAGGAAAAAGAAACATAAATAACTGTTTACTCATGCTGAATTTTGAAAGAAGACTATGGAATTCTGAGCTAAAGAATAATGACCCTTGGTTGCAATTAGGAAACAATGAAAAAACAATCATAGCTATAAAAAGTGAATGTAGAAGTTTCAAGTCTTTAAGTAAACAAAGAAACAAGACACCTAGCGTCATGAATATTAGAAAAATATGTTAAACTATTTGATTCCAACTGCAAATTTAGTTAATAAAATGCTGTGATATCTCTACCAATTGAAGGTCCACATTATGTATAAATTACTTCCTTAATGGGAATCTCACTATTAATTAATCAAACCAATTGAGGCTCTCAGACATCTTGCTGAAATTGAGAACTACCTGAGACTGGGTAATTTATGAAGAAAAGAAGTTTAATTGACTCACAGTTCTGCAGGCTTAATAGAAAGCATGGCTGGGAGGCCTCAGGAAACTTAAAATCATGGCTGAAGGTGGAGGGGAAGCAAGCAAGTCTTACCATGGTGGGGAAGGAGGAAGAGAGAGAGAAGGGGGAAGTGCCACACACTTTTAAGCCACCAGATCTCGTGAGAACTCACTCACTGTCACAAGAACAGCATGAGGGAACTGCCCCCATGTTCCAGTCACCTCAGACCAGGCCTCTCCTCCAATTTGACATGAGATTTGGGCAGGGACACAAATCCAACCATATCAAGTGTATTTTGACTATATCAAACAGTCTTTAAGATCTTTGGGCTTATCTTTAAATTTCAAGGGTATTTGCATTGTACCACAGAACGTGTCTATATTTGGTTTTGTACCAATCTTTCAGTGAGATACACCTATAAAATTTAAAAAAAAAACAAAAAAAAAACTGCATTGTACAACACCAGACCACATTGCTTGCTTCAGTTTCCTAGGAAATACTCTCCTTTGTCTACAGGTCAGAGCATTCTTACAAAAAGGTTCATGTAATAACATGCATTTAAATGGCTACTGTACGTGTACTATATAATGGGCTATCTCAAGATAATCTTGAAGGAGAAGCTCTGAAAATGCTATTAAATAGGTGATGATTGAATACAGTTTTTAAAAAGTATTGAGTACAATATACCACAATTACTGTATATGGAAATTTTGCAAGTTTTTCTTCCTGGTGAGAAGGCAAATTGTTTGTGTCAGACAAAGGACTGAAAAAGTCTCTGATCCATTGGTATGTCTTTCTTTTAATGTGTTAAATAAATGCTTATTTAAAGAGAGTAAAAAAAAAAAAGACTTAGTTGTTTTCTTATTTTTAAACCAAGAATTCTTTAATTTTTCGTAATGTAATTATCTAAATTCTAAAAGGATACATAATCCCTACTCATTTTATCCAACTCTAAGATCTTATTTTCTCTGCATCAATTTTGTCATAGTTTGCCATCACCATTCCTGCTCCAGAATGAGACAGAGAGGCTGCTTAGTTTCCAATTTTGATGTGATTTAGAGAAAACAGCAAAAGCTCTTTATTCAAGCCGTAGCTTTCCTAACTTCCAGCCATTCCGCAACAAAAGATAAAGGAAGCGGTTAAGCACAAGTTATTGCTTTAGGGGGCTAGCGACTTCCTCGGGGCCCCATATGTGCAGTTAGACTTAAACTTCAACATATAATCACCCCTTCCCAAGGGTGGAGATTTAAAATGTTACATGTGATGCATAAAGAGGCATGTAAAACCACTGCAAAAGCACTAGAGAAATTCCTTCTATAAATGCCCTGATGAAACCCTTCCCTATAGAAGGGCCCTGCAAAACTAAACTACCCTTGGGGAGCAGTCCATTTTTCTCTCACGGTGCTGACTTTCCTTGTGCACAAGCTAAACGAAACTCTCTCTTTCTCTTTGCTGGCTATGTCTGGTGATCTGTCTTTTCCACCCTGGGAGATCACAACCTAGGGCGCCAATTACAGGAGTGCCCAACCTTGAATGAAAAACATCTGCTAAGTGAGTAACTTTGGTAATTCGTTCTTTATCACCAAGAGGATGATGCCATTTATTTACGGTATTTGGCTTTCCATTCCTTGTCATAATATCTTTCTACCCCGTGAAAATAAAAAGTAAATACTTATTTTCTGTTTTCATAAGAATTTGACCAACAGTTTACCCTACAAAAACCGGAATACATCCATTTAATAAGGTAATGTAATAAGGTGAAGTGCAAAAGCACTTCTATATCATTAAATGTTTGTACATTAAAAATGTGCTTCAACCCGGGAGGCGGAGCTTGCACTGCACTCCAGCCTGGGCAACAGAGCGAGACTCCGTCTCAAAAAGAAAAAAAACAACAAAATGGGAGGCTGAGGCGGGAGGATCACTGGGTCAGGAGATCGACACCATCCTGGCTAACATGGTGAAACCCCGTCTGCACTAAAAAATACAAAAAAATTAGCTGGGCGTGGTGGCGGGCGCCTGTAGTCCCAGCTACTTCGGAGGCTGAGGCGGGAGAATGGCGTGAACCCGGGAGGTGGAGCTTGCAGTGACCGAGATCGCGCCACTGCACTCCAGCCTGGGCAACAGAGTGAGACTCCGTCTCAAAAAAAAAAAAAAAAAAAAAAGTGCTTCAAGCAAAATTAAAACAAAACTTAAGTGTACCCAAGTAAAGGAGTATAAGAGGAATACACTTTGGTGCAGAAAATAAATGGCTATATGATGACAACTGGTTCTCAATGTCCTTAATCTTCTATGTGTGCGTTCACCTACCATTTTGCCTAGAACAGACTTGGCCCCATCTCTAGTCTGTCTGTACAAGTATTTTTCCCAGTAAATTTTGTACATACACATACATATGTGGCACACACTCATATTTTTAAAAATTTCTTTCCAAAAAATTGTATTAGGCTCTTGATAAAGATGAATACAAAATTCTTATTATTAATATAAAGACACATAAAGTAACCATATCCTTAATGGTTATGTTTTATACAACCCTAGAAGTACACAGATTCACCTTAGCCTTTTAACCAAATTTTCAAATGTTTCTTAGTATTTTAATATGCTTTGTGGAACGGTATTATTCAAAGTTCTCTCTCTCTTTTTCTGTGTGTGTGTGTGTGTGTGTGTGTCTGTGTGTATGTGTTGAGTGTGTGTGTGTGTTCTCTTAAAGAGCCTCAGATGTATATATTTGACATGCAGGACTTACAAAATTGTCTTCTTTTATATAATATTTATGTTCCATGAATTTTCAGGTCTGAACTTGAAGACTGTTTTGAGTAATTTTTATTTGCTTATCTATTCTGTCAACTCCTAAACAATTATTTGGCACATCTATATTTTGAATATGAGTGTGTGTGTGTACACACATTTGCACATGCAGGCATATGCATAAATGTGTATGTATGTTTTTCTTCCAAAAGGAACACAATTACCTTTTAAATAAATTAACAGAAATGCTTGTTTTATGAGTCAGAATGTTCTCACACAAAGGATGTCAAGGAGAAGATTCATTTGTAAATCCAGTAATAGCATGTACATTTTAAATAAGAATTTAAGAATACCCTAATGATGTTTAGATTATTTGCATTTTCTCACTGCTGATTTCACTGAGGGGAATCTCAGGGTAAAGTCTATGTCAGGGCAACCATAAACTTTTCAAGTTGTGTTAAAAATATTTTCTCACTCCCTTTGCTTATTGTTTCCTCTCCACCAAAACTATGTACTTACTGTGCCACAGCGCTCACCCATGGGTCATTTCCCCTGAAAACGCAGTCTTCCTAAGCCAGTGGCCCACATATTTTTTCTGCAAAAAGGTAGATAGTAATATTTTCAGGTTTATGTAGCATAAGATCTCTTGCAACTACTCAAGTCTGCTGTTGTAGTGCACCGTGGCCATAGACTATAGTTAAATGACTGTGACTAATACAAGTTTATTTACAAAAGCTTTATTTACAAAAATAGTAGGACAAATTTCAGATTTGCCTTTAAGTCTTAGTTTGCCCAATCATGTACTAAGTGATCACTTTCAGTACTATGGCAATATTTATTTGTTTCTTTCTTTTTACCAACATAAAAACCATGACATATGTATGTAATTATATTACACATATTACTATGCAATTGCAAACTGTAGCTTTGTATATAAATATGTGCATATATACATATATATTGTATTTATATATGCTGTAGCTTTGTGTATATACTATAGACTATATATATATATTCTCTCTTCCCTTTTCTACCTAATTTATATACATATTTTATATATATATATAAAATATATGATGTACATGATATATATCATATTAGTCCATTCCATAATCTTAACTGGGAACATGACTGCAAGGCCTCGGGAAACATAGTCATGGTGAAAGGCAAAGAGGAAGCAAGCGACTTCTTAACATGGTGGCAGGAGAGAGAGAGAGTGCAAAGCTGGAGATGTCACACACATTCAAACACCAGATCTCATGAGAAGTCACTCACTATTATGAGAACAGTGTGGGGGAAGTCCACTCTCATGATTCAGTCACCTCTCACTAGACCCCTCCCTTGATATATGGGGATTACAATTTAAGATTGGATTTGAGTGGAGACACAGAACCAAAGCATTTCATTCCACCCCTAACCCCTCCCAAATCTTATGTCCTTCTCAAAGTTCAAAACAGCCACGCCTTCCCAACAGTCCCCACAAAGTCTTAACTCATTCCAGCATTAACCCAAAAATCCAAATCCAAAGTGTCATGGATTTGGATGCATGGAGTGGGCTGATGCAAGGAGTGGGCTCCCAAAGCCTTGAGAAGCTCCAACCCTGTGGCTCTGTAGTATATAGCCCTTGCAGCTGCTTTCACAGGATGGCATTTAGGGTCTGCAGCTTCTTCAGAAGCATGGTGCAAACTATCAGTGGATCTATCATTCTGGGGTCTGGAGGATGGTGGCCTTCTTCTTACAGCTCCACTAGGTAGTGCCCAGTGGGGACTCAGTGTGGGGGCTCCTACAACCTATTTTTCTCTTATACTGGCCTAGTAGTAATTCTCTATGAGGGCTCTGCTCCTACAGCAGACTTCTGCCTTGACATCCATTCATTTCCACACATCCTCTGAAATCTAGGCAGAGGTTTCCATACCTCAACTCTTGTCTTCTGTGCATGTGCAGGCTGAACACCTTGTAGAAGCCACCAAGGCTTCGGGCTTGCACGCTCTGAAGCAATGGCCCAAGCTACACCTTGACCCTTTTTAGATATTGCTGAAGCTGGAGGGGTTGGGACACAGAGCATCATGTCCCAAGGTTGCACAGAGTAGTCGGACCCTGAGCCTGTCCCATGAAACCATTTTTCCTTCCTAGGCCTCCAGGCCTGTGATGGGAGGGGCTGCTGTGAAGATCTCTGGTATGACTTAGAGATATTTTCTTTATTGTCTTAGCTATTAACACTTGGCTCCTCTTTACTTACTCAAATATTTGCAGCCAGCCAGCTTGAATTTCTCCACAGAAAATGTTATTTTATTTTCTACCACATAGTCAGGCTGCAAATTTACAAAATTGTTATGCTCTGCTTCCCTCTTAAACATAAATTCTAATTTCAGACCATCTCTTTGTGAATGCATACGACTGTACGCTGTGAGAACCTGGCAGGTTAAATCTTGAATGCTTTTCTGGTTAGAAATTTCTTCTGCCAGATACCCTAAATCACCTCTCTCATGTTCAAAGTTCCACAGATCCCTAGACCAAGGGCACAATGCCATCAGTCTCTTTGCTAAAGCATAGCAAGAGTGACCTATGCTCAAGCATAGCAAGAGTGACCTATGCTCCAGTTCTCAAGAAGATCCTCATTTCCATCTGAAACCACCTCAGCCCGGACTTTACTGTCATATCACTATCAGAATTTTGGTCAAAACTATTCAACAAGTCTCTAGGAAGTTCCCACCTTTCCCACATCTTACTGTCTTCTTCTGAGCCCTACAAACTACTCCAACCTCTGCCTGTTACCCAGTTCCAAAGTCACTTCCACATTTTCAGGTATCTTTACAGCAGTGCCCCATTCTTCTGGTACCAATTTTCTATATTAGTCTGTTCTGACACTGCTATAAAGAGCTACTTGAGACTGAGTAATTTATAAAGAAAAGAGGTTTAATTGACTCTCAGTTCCACAGACTTAACAGGAAACATGACTGGGAGGCCTCAGTAAACTTACAATCATGACAGAAGGTCAAGGGGAAGCGAGGCACCTTCTTCACATAGCAGCAGGAGAGAGAAAGAGCAAAGCGACAAGTGCCACACATTTTCAAACAACCAGATCTCATGAGAACTCACTCACTATCATGAGAACAGCAAGTGGGAAGTCTGTCTTATGATGCAATTACCTCCCACCAGGACCCTCCTCTGACACATGGGGATTACAATTTGACATGAGATTTGGGTGGGGAAACAGAGCCAACCCATATCATATCATAAACACACAAACACACGCGTGCGCACACACACACACACACAGAAGAGAGATAATATGTATATCGTATATATAGACAGCCATATGTATCTGTGTATACATAAAGAGATCTATATGTATTGATGTGCATATATATGTATGTATATATATATAGAAAAAAACACAAAGAGAAAGAAAGAGAAAGGGACAGTCATTTTTAATAACTTCATTTAATTTTATGTTATGGGTGAATCACAATTTAGGTGATACCTGAAAGATTTCTCCACTGTAAAGTTAGTATAATCCTTTGACAAATAAGTATCTAATAGAGAGGCATTTTGAGAACATGTGAATAGTCTGTACTCTTGCAATTTTCACTCATTAATTTTATTTTCCATTGATTATGTTTGCCTGTACCAATTATTATTATGGGGGATGCTACCCTGAAAAGTTCTTACTCTATTTTTATCATTTATACATTATTTTTCTACTCTATGAAAGAGACTTTCTTTGTAATTACTTATTAGTTAATTAATTATATCAGTATAGACTCATAGACCCCTATTATATTTAATGAGATATCGCATCTGTTCACCTGTTTCACAGCTTTTCATCTTGTTTTGTATTTTTAAACTCATGTATAATAGTAGTTTTAAACTTCTTGTTTAATCATCCAGCATGTGGCTTATCTCAGAATATATTCATTTTTTTTTTTTTTTTTTTTGTCATGACTCATATGTTTGTGCTTCTTTACCCATTTGGTATTTTTTGTTGCATGTTGGTCCTGTGAACACTATATTGTTGAGTTTCTGGATTTTGCTGTCTTTCTCTAAAGGGGGGCAAATTTTATTCATTTAAAAAATTAGTATATGGTGGCCGGGCACGGTGGCTCATGCCTGTAATCCCAGCACTTTGGGAGGCTGAGACGGGTGGATCACGAGGTCAGGAGATAGAGACCATCTTGGCTAAAATGGTGAAACCCTGTCTCTACTAAAGATAGGAAAATATTAGCCAGGCGTAGTGGCGGGCACCTGTAGTCCCAGCTACTAGGTTGGCTGAGGCAGAATTGCGTGAACCCGGGAGGCGGAGCTTGCAGTGAGCCGAGATCGCGCCACTGCACTCCAGCCTGGGCGAGTGAGCGAGACTCTGTCTCAAAAAAAAAAAAAAAAAAAAAAATAGTATATGGTAAACAGATTTATCCTCTTAAAATCTGTTTTTAGGCTTTATTGAGTACCTCTAGGGGTATTCAAAAGCATCTTTGCACTCTCAATGGCCAGATTCTAAGGTCCCACAGCACTGTGTTATCACTGGAATTTTTATTTGGCTCATAGGCTCCAAGGACCTCATCTCTGCAAAACCTTGTAGTCTTACTCTGTGTATGTGCAGTTTAGTAACTGACCAAAGACTCAAGGATGAACCTGTGAATATTACTGGCTCTCTTTCTCTGCTCTCTCTCCTTCTCTCATTCTTTGGCATGCCTTTTCTTATGTACCTTTCCTCTCAAATTTTAATTTAATAGCCTCAAACATCAATCTGTTTTTTCTTTACTCATTGTGTGATGTATTTTGGAGAATGTCCAAAGACAGAAAGCTTGGGTGAACATGTAGTTTATCATGTCTGTTTCCCTACTCTAAAGATACCAGTCCTGTCTTCTCTGTTGTCCAATTTTAAAATCACTTATTAAATGTTGGCCACTTATCTATTTCTTTAAGTCAAATACACATTAATTTATTATAAATAGACTTGAAAGTCAGCCTTTCCTTGAAGTTGAGTAAAATTTAGAAATAATTTTATAAAAATTAATAAAAACCGGTTCTGAATATAAAGATAAAGGAAGAAAAGTTAGAAGAAAAATACATATTACAAGAAGAAAGACAGGAAAATATAGAGTTCTTTTTAGTTTTAGAACATCTTAGGCAATACAATCTTTGCCTAAATGAGAAAAAAATCTCAGAGTAGAGATTTTAAAAATTGCAAAAGTCATTAAATAGCATTGAAAAACAATTAAGGTGAGTGAGGAAGAGCTTAAGAAAAGTTAAATAGAGGAAACTGTTACAAACTGCAAGGGTCATTTTTGAAACAAAAAAATAAAAATTGATTAAACATACCTGAACAAAAGAATAAAAACAAAATAAAAATAAAAGAATCTCAAAATGTACTTCATTGTTCACATGTATTTAATGTTCCTTACAAAACAAATGGGAAAATGATAAAAAGGAAAATATAATGCAATAATACATTTTCTGGAATAAAATTTTGAATGTGGAAACTGTAAGCATATAGTTTGTTATGGGCTAAGAATTAAAAGAAATAGGCCAGGCATGGTGGCTCACACCTGTAATCCTAGCACTTTGGGAGGCCAAGGCAGGTAGATCACCTGAGGTCAGGAGTTCCAGACTAGCCTGGCCAACATGGTGAGACCCCGTCTCTACTAAAAATACAAAAATTAGCCTGGCATGGTGGCAGGCACCTGTAATTTCAGCTACTCAGGAGGCTAAGGCAGGAGAATCACTTGAACCTGGGAGGTGGAGGTTGCAGTGAGCCATTGCACCCCAGCTTGGGCAACAAGAGCAAAACTGTCTAAAAAATTAATTAAAAGGAATATCACCAATATATATTCTGGAGAAATTAAAGATAAGACAAGTAACATAGAGGAATGCAGAAACAAACAGTTGTCTATGAAGATCTGATTTGAAGACAATTTAATCTAAAAATTTCAACTTATCTTCTTTTCCTTTCAGAAACACATATTCCACATAGATTTATAATGAAGCATATAAGAACAAAAAGCACATGCATCTCTTGAGTGCATTTCAGATATACTATTACATAAATAAAGCTTATCTCTCAAGTCAAGAACTCCAGAATGCAGAAGTATTCATAAAATTAAAAGTTTTGAACATGTAATTTATTTTGTACAATGAGGAGAAAACATTTGGGGCTTTAATTACATAATAGACTAGATATAACAAGCTTTGAAAATATAAATGAAAATATTTTATGTGAATATAAAATGTAAAATTTATGACACCTTTCAAGTCATTATGGTAAAATTAGGTTTTAATTGGTGTATCATCAAATAATAAAATACTAGGAAAAGGAGTAAGTACTGATATTGAACAATGCCCATAGTTTATTAAATGAAAATAATAATTTTTGATACAGCATATACAATTCAAATGCACCTTGGTAAAAAGTATGATTGTGTGTGTGTGTGTTTGTGATATGAATATGAATGTGTAGAATTATGTCTAGAAATACATAAAACAAAACATTAAGGAGATCTCTGGCTGATAAGATTATAAACGTTTTTCAGTCAACCTTTCTGTATTGCTTATTTAGAATGTACATGCATTAATTTTTATAAACATGGAAGAAAAAAGTATATATTTATATTTTAAAGGCAAGTCAATATTGCTGGACGGTTCTCCAGGTAGCCTTGAACTAATTCAATTCTCTTCCCTTTCTTGCTTGTAGCTCCCAAGAATGTAACTGCAGGATGTACTGGGAATGCAATATGGTGAGATAAGGGAGTAGCTGGCCAGAACAGCCCAGGTTCTGTTCCAGTCCCTTCTTAGAAAAGAATGCCCTTCAATGCTTTTGCCCAATGATTCACATAACCCTGGGCTGTATAAGTCAGAGTGATTTGCAGGGTCCCTTAGCTAGGATGCAAGTGGGGCACATGCAATCAAGATGCCATCTCCAAGCTGGGCAGCTTTCCTGAGCCCTAGGAGACCAGCTCACAGTGACTCTTAGGCTTCTCTTGTCCCTCGCTGCTATCTGTAATAAACTCACTTTGTGAAACTTGTGCACATGGGTGTTATGTCTCACCACACAAGATAAGTTGGTAACTAGTCACAGTGAAACTGCTTAACAAATATAGCATGCACACTTTATATATAAAAATAGATTATAAGATATAGATTGCCTAACAGTGTCAAAGCAACAAACATTTAAACAATATTTAATGAATCATAAATTTGGAAATGGAACACAGTAATAAGAAAAATCATGATATAGCAAATCATAAAGAACAGTTTGGAGGATGTTGTTTGGGATAATCAATTTCAAAATAATATTATCCAGGTAATCTGAGAGAACACCATGTGTTTGTGGTACAACTCTTCCAATAAGAACATTTCTGTGCATGTTTCAAGCTGAGGGAAACTTTCAGCAAATTGTTCAATGCATTCTATCTAAGCCTATTTTCTTGGATTTAAGAGATAAATAGCCTCAAAGATCAATTATTGTCAGTTAACCTTAGGTTTGAAAATAAAAACATATATAATTGTGACAATTTGTTTAATTCTGTGGTGCTGGCATAGCCTCAGTAGTAAATGGAGATTTAGAAGTGCAACCGGGGCCATTGGTACCCGTTACATTAAGAAAGGATGGAGATTCTGAATGCTCCTGCAGGTATAAAGATTATTTGATTTGATATCCCTGTGGGTGGTATGTGTCAAGAGAGAAAAACAGATTCCATTTCACATGTGAGCTAACTTTGGATGTTAAGAGAAGCAAGTTATAGGAAGAAGTTTGGAGACCATAGATTAGGGACTTAGTCAGTCCCTAAATAATTCAGAATGTTTAGTTCTATGTGTTTTGTTGTTCATAATAACTTATGATGAACAATGAAACACATATTTAGTGTTTAAAAGTAATAACTTTATTATGAACAACTAAACACATATTAGAGGAAAAAAATTGTAATACATTATTATACATATCTGAAGTAGGTGAAAAATAAAGTAATATAATTGAAGACACCAATGAAAGCAATAAACTTTCACACTTTAGTTCTATGGATCATTAATGTAAGTTAATATGTTACATTTCCTGCAATGTATCCTGATACATCAATGTGTTTTTCACAGCAGCAAGGGGTGCTTTTGCTTCTGTTGCCCACTTGAGTACTGTACTAGGATGGGCCTGAGGATGCTATTCATTGCCTTGGGCCTGATGCTGTGTCACAGGCCTAGGCCAGGTCACCTTTCTTCAACCTCTTTCCTGAGAATCAACACAAGGGCTATCACACCTCTTACGACTGTCTTTCTTACTAGCCCCTGTACTTTTTTTTGCTTTAACAAACACATTAACTGCAAGCCAAAATATACTTTTGTGAAATTAAAAAAATGGGAAGGGGGGACCTAATGTCCTTTTCTGTGTAGATAAAATTCTTACACTGA
The DNA here is from genome assembly GCF_029281585.2 of Gorilla gorilla gorilla. Lineage (NCBI taxonomy): Eukaryota > Metazoa > Chordata > Mammalia > Primates > Hominidae > Gorilla > Gorilla gorilla. The sequence goes on from NC_073228.2 coordinate 105,435,167, forward strand.
ACATTCCTCTTAAGAGAAAAAAACCCTTTCAAAAAGTTAGATATAGCCTAAGCCATACGGGAAAAAGGGATTTTTTTTTTTTTTTTTTTTTTTTGAGGTGGAGTCTCGCTCTGTCACCCAGGCTGGAGTGCAGTGGAGCGATCTCGGCTCACTGCAAGCTCCGCCTCCCGGGTTCACGCCATTCTCCTGCCTCAGCTTCCCGAGTAGCTGGGACTACAGGCGCCCACCACCACGCCTGGTCTATTTTTTGTATTTTTAATAGAGACAGGGTTTCACCATGTTAGCCAGGATGGTCTCGATCTCCTGACCTCGTGATCCACCTGCCTCGGCCTCCCAAAGTGCTGGGATTACAGGTGTGAGCCACCGCACCCGGCCAAAAGGGAATATTTTATAAATGAAGCCTGTAAGAACTCTGTTTATTGACCAAAACGTTATCCCAAATTAACCTGGGTAAAATCTGCTAAAATATTATCCATTGTAATGTTTAAATACCTTTCCTTCTCTCCCTGGCCACTGCCTGACAAACTCTGTTAGGACAACTCTTTTGGGGAATTTTGACATATGTCCTTGATAATTTGATGAGGCAGGAACTCAGGACTTCCTTCTGTTGAAGGTGCCTGTGAGCTGAGCTACAAGGGAAGCTCATGGAAGTGCAGATATGGTGGAGAAACTCACACTGCATTATACTTACACTTCCAAAAGCAAGTAGCCTTTAAAATAAGTAGTATTATTACTCCCATTCTGCATGGGAGACCTTAGGTGAGACATGTTTAAAATAAATAGGATGTAATTAGAGCCTCATGACAAAATGAATGCTTTGCTAGCAAACATGGAAGAAGACAGACTCAAGAAGTACTGGCCAAACAATGAAAAAGAAGTTCTCCTTCATGGCTTTTTTCTTTTTAAATAGAACGTAAGTAATTATATTTTAAAATCCTATCATAAGAGCAATAAAATCAGTACAGTAAACTTAGGAAAGAGTAAATGCATGGAAGGTTATCAGCACCAAATTAGATTTTCATATAATTGAGCTAATCATACATAAGACAAATTTATAAGTGAAAACTGACGTTCTTTTCTCCAAATTCACATATCTCCACATTTTCATGGGTGAGAAACATATTATATTAATGCTAACCTTTTCATTAATGAGATGCATCTTAAATATATTATAGCTTATTATAGCTTGCTATACTTATCTTAGCTCTTTTAAACTTTAAATCAATGTAGTTTTTCCCTTGATCAATATGCTGCTTAATAAAAAGCAAGCATTCACATTAAAAACAAAAAATATCTTCATAGGATATTCCACAATAAATACAAGAATTTTAGTACTACACTTGTATTATTTAACAGCTAATAAAATTATTTTTAACTAAGATTTGGAAACTTTAAAAAATGCTAAACACCAATTGAGATCCATATAATACAAAATGTTCTAACCATGCAGCAAAACAAAGTATCTAAATAGAAGCACGTGTTCAAATAAAAACAAAACTTTCCCTGATTTAAAAATATAAGGTTAACATTGCCCTCTTCTGGTTTCTTATTCAAATAAGAATACCTACCATGATGTCAAATATCACATTCCATGTCATAAAGCAGCAACTATGGAACTGGAAAACAATCTATAATACTATATGCAGGCAGGTATAGGATGAGGACATATTTCACCTGAAGGAGCTGCTTGGTCAGAGTTAGAGAGAACTTGACTAGTATTTGGCTCACAGGGACAAGTTAATGAAGGCCTAATGTTCAACAAGGATATATAATAGTAAGATTATTAACACATAATTTTATTTCTAGCTACTTCTTCTTTATCTGCCTCTCTGACAGCCCTTCTCCCTTCCATAAACACAGATCTTCTTAAGGAACTCAAGAAAAGAGCAAATTTAACCATATTCATTGGAAAAATAAACTGTCACCATGCAGACTAGAAGGAAGGTTTCTCAGAGATTTCCACCATTGCTGCTTCCTTATACTTGGTCATGGTCCCTAGAAAATTCAACCAAGGGCAGATGAACCCAGAGACCAAGGCACAAGTTCATCTTTGGATGCTCAGAGGCTTGATGTTATGTTAGCTTTCATGTACTGCTTATCAAACAATAGAAAACACACACACACCGGTGGCTCATGACTATAATCCCAGCACTTTGGGAGAGGCCAAGCTAGGTGGATCGCTTGAGGTCATGAGCTGGAGACCAGCCTGGACAACATGGTGAAACACCATCTCTACTACATGCACAAAAAATTAGCTAGGCTTGATGGCGCAATTCTGCAGTCCTAGCTACTCAGGAGACTGAAGCAGGAGTATCACTTGAACCTGGGAGGCGGAGGTTGCAGTGAGCCAAGATCGCATCACTGCACTCTAGCCTGGGAGACTAACAAGATTCTATCTCAAAAAAACAAAACAAAAAAAAGGAGTAAAGGAAACATACACACACACACACACACACACACACACACACACACACACACACACACACACCTGTTTGAGTAAAATTCTAACTGACTTATAACATTCCAATCTTGTGGTCCCTCAATTCCTGGAAAGGAAGTCAGAATGGCTCTTTCTCCTTAAATTTCTAAATAAATAAAATAAAAAAACAGGGAAACAAATTCTAGGTTCATTATTAAATATTATTTCTGAGACTAGTTCTAGTAGGGCTGAGGTATAACAATCAATATAAATATAAATCAATATAAATATGCCAGTCCAGTTCTTTTTCGTATTGTAAGATACATAAGGTCAATCTGAACACTTTTGTATATATATGTTTTATTTATTGCTACTCTAGCATCTTGGAACAGCATAAGTTTTGCCACTGGAGGGTCTCTCTTCACCCCAAGGGAGAGAACTTGCTGCAGAATTGTATTTAGGATGATATTCCTGAACAACTACATCATTATCTGAAGGTGGCTCCTATCCTGGAATACCGCTGGTGAGCCTCTGTTAGGGTCATGAGAACATCACATCTTGTGCAACATGAGCTTATTTCCCGACTGGTTCTCAAAATAGTCATCAGGGAGGTATTTAGAAAGTAGCAAGATACCAATCATTGTTATTTCTCTCTGTCCTCCCCCTACCCTGCATTCTCTCTTTCTCCCCTCTTTTAAGTAAAAGAACCTTGACTCCACTACTCCTTAAAAATAAATAGAATTTATCCAACTACAGGTAAGGTTAATTTGTTGCAACAGGAAATTTTAGAAATTACTGGATGACACACTGTCAAATTTTGGAGGCTAACTTAAGTTACTGGATGACATACTGTCAAAAGTTCATTCTCTGTTTTTATCTCTTTGAGGCATGCACATAATTAAAAGCATTGTATAGCCAGGAGCAGTGTCTCACGCCTGTAATCCCAACACTTGGGGAGGCCAAGGTGGGCAGATCACTTGAGGTCAGGAGTTTGAGACCAGCCTTGCCAACATGGCAAAACACCATCTCTGCTGAAAATTAAAAAAAAAAAATAGCCAGGCGTGGTGGCATGTGCCTGTAATCCCAGCTACTCAGGAGGCCGGGGCACAAGAATTGCTTGAATCCAGGAGGTGGAGGTTGAAGTTAGTGAGATCACACCACTGCACTCCAGCCTGGGCGACAGAGCAAGACTCTGTCTCAAACAAACAAACAAAAAAGCATCGTGCATATATTCAGATCATATGCTACTAGAACATACATTCCACCTTACAGTTCACATGCACTGAACTATCATAACTTACTGAAACATAGTTTCAGTATAATCCCTATATAATACACAACCTCAGCCATGAAGATATAAGCTGCTTCTAGCAGGTAAAATTTATTTTTGTTTTGCTGTTGTTAGGGAAAGGGAGCAGGGCTAGACTCCCCTTGTCCTGATCAGCATTCTACATCATCAGTCTTGACAGTAGGAAATGTACACACTTTCTGTGATTTCGTGGTATGCATTTCATGAAATGCTCAGCATGAGGGTTCCTGGAACTCTTAAAACACATTTAGAATTCCCTAACCAGGCAGGCATGAACAGCACTCATCCTGCAAGCTTCGAGGTAAGAAGAGAAATAATAAAAAGCAAGGGATAGTTACTATTTAGAATGTATACTCAACCCTGTAAAACAGACTTCCCTTTTCTAACACCGGATACATTTAGCATAAGGGGGTATAAAGCCCAGGAATATATCACTTAGAGTGATACCTTATGTGTAAACACAAGCTTTTTAAAAAGAGTATGCTGATAAAGTGTTTACTCTGATGAGAAGTAAATCTAGCCTGTATACAGGATGACAGATAACAATTCACTTTTGAGAATTCTAGAGTTTGCTGAATGAGAAATTATTTGGAGTTTCTTGACAATCTCTGCACAATGAAATCCAAAAGTATGAAAAGGGAGAAAGACAACAGAATTGCCTGCATTGCACAAACTCAGAGCAATAGAAACAGTGATGGCTTTAGGGAAAAAAGAACAGCAGTGTGACATCAATCACAATATTCCTCTGAACAAAAAGGGCTTGTGAATTAAATAGAATAGAATATCATGCTCTCTTTTTGCTAAGAAAATGCATTTTCTTACACAATGTCTTATATAAGAAAATAGATACAAGGATGCAGAAGCTGTAAACACTGCACTTCTCTTCACCCAGCAGAGAGACTGAAATACCTAATTGCAATGTGAATTAAATTTCTATATGAAAGCTTCAGTTTTCTGTATGCAATTTCATTTGTCATAAAGCAATCAGAAATACCAGCTGACCTCTGTGATGACCAATAAAGTCTATGACATCATCATCTTTTGCTCATGAAATAATTAAGGAAATAGAACATATGCAGGAAAATTGCTGACTTTGATATAACAGCTACTTCATGTTTATGACAGTTATTCATACGTTTCGTATCACAGATTTCCTCCAAAATATTCATAAACAAAACTAGTTTCCAAAGTATCATTTTCTGTAATAGCAATAAGAAAAAATAGTAGAATACTTTATAGAAAACTATTAAGAAGTCTTTAAATTTCTGAAAAGTATAAATATAAAATAAAATAAGATGGCAATAACTTAATTTTATTTCTTGTCGATATGGTCCAAGTACAAACATTATCAACTATGTGGGATATTCTAGAGAGTCAAAGGTATAGTTTCCTTGGATTAAGTCAACTTGTACCCTCTAAACCTTAGCTTTAGAGAGTTCTAGGATTTCCAAAGGAGGAGAGTGGGCTCAGGTACATTATGTAGAACATTCTGATTTGTGTACATTTCTGGTTTCTCCTCATATATTTGCTCATTATTGTAATGATTTAAATTTGTACCATTCAAAGTTCTTTCAAAGATGGGACACTATGCATATTTAAAGAAACAATCACAGAATATGCCAAAGACCCATCCCAGTGCTATCACAAAAATGGCATTACTAGCTATCACTAATTCTAGTGAGCCATCTAATGGTCTTAGCCAAATAACTTTATCTGGGTTTTATTACTTAATCTATACTGGATAGATTAGATAGATTAATATTTGAGTTGCTCACTTATTGTTTATGATTATCCATTTTACTATTTGATAATTGTCTTTTCTTGGGGGGAAGAAACCATCCTTTCCCCATACTTATTTCATGTAGGTTTGGCGGGGACAGTGCTGACTTCCCCAAACCTCTCAACACATTCCCTACCTTGTAGTAGACACAGAACTCTGGCCTGACCAGTCAGTATCTTCCATTCTTTGGGCTGAAACAATTATCCCAGGGATGGAAATGTAACCCAAGTCATCCCAATAAAAGTCAAACTCAAGAATTATGCTAATATTATTCAATATGCCACTTATTTTCTGTAAGTTGTTAGGCAGTGGAATGCTAAAACAAAACTTTTGATGACAATATCAGACACTGTATGAAGTCAACTATCTCAAACAGAAGCAGAATAAAAGAAAAGTAGAGCTACAAAATGAAGAGATCATGTTTGGATATTGTTATTTGAGATCCTGAATCCAGATTGACGGAAGCTAGCTAGACTGAATATTATGAACTCTGTAGTTACATAAGCCCCCCAAATTCCAACTGAAAATTAGAATTTAAATTAGTATTTTATTATTTGTAGTACACTAGTCCTAAATAAAATAATCAAAAGAAGTAGAAGCAAAGGAATTATATTATTCATATAATATGGATAATTAAATTCCATTGATATACTTTGCTTAATTCTTGGACAAAAAATACTACTACTAACTTGTAATTCATATATTTTATAAAAGGTCTATATAATAAACATGAAATTATATCCATATTTTAAAGGTACACTTGTTAAATTGATTTTGTTTATATTTACATCTGATCTTGCAATAATTTGACTCATCTAAATCATTCCACTATATTCAGTAATGATTATCGTACAACTAGGTCTTTAAATACCAGTTTATCAGAAACTAAAAGAACTTAGCGTCTTTCTCTAAATTTCTAATTTACTTTCTCAATTAACTTATATGCAAATTACCCTCACTTACTAATATTTGCTCTAATTATTTGTTGGAGATCTTTTATGCATTCAAGAAATTAGTACTGTGCACCAAGTTCAATCCTAGTTCAAGATCTACATCCCTCAAGAACTCACATTCATTAGACAATTTAAAAATAAACCATTTTTAAAATTTATTTTGAATGGGCTAAACATAAAAAGGTTTCCAAGATAAAAGGATAGAACTTAAATGAGCTGAAGATACAAAAAGTAGATTTGGAGAGGAGGAAGTTTTGGGACAGTAAAATAAAGCATATAGGAGCACCTGTAGGAAGTGAAGAAAGTATTTAAAGAGGAAAAAATAAACTGTAGAAAGTGGAAAAAGGATTTAAACAGGAAAAAATAAAAGAATGCCTTATTCACTTTGAGAGACATCAAACTGTCTATCCAAATATCTTTAAAATACTCTCAACCTGAGTTCAAATTTGATTGCACTGTGGTCTGAGAGAGAGTTTGTTGTGATTTCTGTTCTTTTACATTTGCTGAGGAGTGCTTTACTTCCAATTATGTGGTCAATTTTGGAATAACTGTGATGTGGTGCTGAGAAGAATGTATATTCTGTTGATTTGGGGTGGAGAGTTCTGTAGATGTCTATTAGGTCTGCTTGGTGCAGAACTGAGTTCAAGTCCTGGATATCCTTGTTAACCTTCTGTCTCGTTGATCTGTCTAATATTGACAGTGGGGTGTTAAAGTCTCCCATTATTATTGTGTGGGAGTCTAAGTCTCTGTATAGGTATCTCAGGACTTGCTTTATGAATCTGAGTGCTCCTGTATTGGGTGCATATATATTTAGGATAGTTAGCTCTTCTTGTTGAATTGATCCCTTTACTATTGTGTAATAGCCTTCTTTGTCTCTTTCGATCTTTATTGGTTTAAAGTCTGCTTAATCAGAGACTAGGATTGCAACCCCTGCTTTTTTTTTGCTTTCCATTTACTTGGTAGATTTTCCTCCATCCCTTTATTTTGAGCCTATGTGTGTCTCCGCATGTGAGATGGGTCTCCTGAATACAGCACACTGATGGGTCTTGACTCTTTATTCAATTTGCCAGTCTGTGTCTTTTAACCGGAGCATTTTGTCCATTTACATTTAAGGTTAATATTGTTATGTGTGAATTTGATCCTGTCATTATGATGTTAGCTGTTTATTTTGCCCATTAGTTCATGCAGTTTCTTCCTAGCATCAATGGTCTTTACAATTTGGCATGTTTTTGCAGTGGCTGTTACCGGTTGTTCCTTTCCACGTTTAGTGCTTCCTTCAGAATGTAAATGACAAGTTGATGGGTGCAGCAAACCAACACGGCACATGTATACACATGTAACAAACCTGCGTGCTGTGCACATGTACCCTAGAACTTAAAGTATAATTTAAAAAAAATAATAAATAAATAAAATAAAATACTCTCATCATCTTAGTTAGAATTGAGTAACAGTGCTTTCAAAATATCTATGGGGAAGCACACACCAAATTTTAAAACTCAGCTTCAAGATGATACTGCATGGAACCATTTCTCCCCAGCAATGGCTTTGTAAATAAATGTTTCCAAATAGAAGACAGAAGAATAATGTTCTTATGTATGCCCATTCTCAAATCAAGAAGAGCTGAGCCATTTACTACAATTTCTATAAATATAAACTTTACAATTAACCTTAACTTTAAAAAAGTAATATCTGAAGTCTACAACTGTGGTTTGTCTAGATCAGTGTTTTTCCCAATACTTCAAATAAATTATTCAGAAAATGTGAAAACAAATCTAATGAATTTTGGACAGGACATTTTCTACGTCTAAGGGATTTTTCCCTTAGATGTAGACATATAAAATGGGGGATGATTTTCCACACATAAAAGTATACCCCTTCAAGTCTTACTAAGTGGTATCACAAAATAGTCCCGACATCCATATGCAGGCTAGATAAAAGGCCATAGATTCACTTATGAGAGAAAATAATCATTTAAGGCAATTTGCAAGAGTAGAGAGAACTGAGGCATATTCCCTTATCCACTTCCAGCCAAGTAAAATGAGCAGCAAGTTAATTCCTTGGAGAGACTATTACAGTGATTTTGAAATAGGATTTGTTTCCAGACAGGAGACCAAAAATTTGTTTCTAGATGGCTAGTTGCTAATCTGTAAAACAGATATGGCTTTACTATAATATTATCACTGAACACGATGGAAGAATATTTGCAAAATTTGACATAGTGCTCTGGAGTTATAGTAGGACATAATGATTTGGACTTGACCGTCCCCTGAATTCTCAAGTAGAGCAGTTGATTGTAGCTGCTAATGGATTAGGACAAGGAAAGGGGCGAATAATGAGTGTGGTCTGTGCCTCCAGTTTGTTGGAACAACATTGCAGGAATCCCAATGGCTTTATGCTTTCTGACATTTGGATTTACTTTAAAGAGATTTGTCCCAGGATATCTGCCTTCCAGCTGCAGCTATTTTAGTTCAGCAGTCCCAGACTATTTTGGAACCAGGGACTGGTTTAGTGGAAGATAATTTTTCCACAGATGCAGGGCAGAAGGGGAATGATTTGTGGATAAAACTGCACCACTTCATATCATCAGGCATTAGTTAGATTCTCATAAGGAGTGCACAACCTGGATCCTCACATGCATGGTTCACAATAGGGTTCATGCTCTTAAGATAATTTAATGCCATGGCTGATCTGACCAGAGGCATAACTCAGCCCACCACCCACCTCCTATTGTGCAGCCTGGTTCCCTACAGGCAATGAGCAGGTACAGGTCTGGGGCCTCAGGGTTGGGGACCCCTGTTCTAATAGAAATGCTGAAGTGCTAGTGGTTAGGAATATAGGAGGCCATATGAGAAGTTATTTAAATAGAGCATTACTTACAACAGGTAATAAGTTCAGTGCAGCAGCCCTCAAAGAAAGCATTTCAAAAAATAAGCAAAAGAGTTTCATGCAAGAGATAGACAAAATTTGGTCATATAACATACGGTGCCAAATTACATCAGCTCCAAACAAAGAGGAATTTAATTCACCCTGACTCTAGGTGACTCTACCCCGATCCCTCTCTGGAGGTGCCAGAAACAGCAGAGCAAATGGGGAAGTAAGAATAATAAGAACAAAAAGAACAGACCATGGTCCCTCTCCCACTGCTGTTATGAAAATTCTAAAGGTGGCCTGAGTTGCTAAGCGTGGTAAGTTTGAATTGAATGAGAGGTTAACATTTTGATTCAAATTTATTAGCACTTTATAATAACTGAAATAAAACTGTTCTAATAGCCAAAAATAAACAGAAAACTTTGGGAACATGCTTAAGATGTTGAGAAATAATAGGGAAGAGAAATTTTGGAAAATGGGTTTGAAATATATAGAGGAAACAAACAAAGCTATTTCCATATTGTATCCTACTGAGAGTAGCATAATAGATATTTCCTGATCACTCAGGCTGTAACACGATTTTAAATTATTAATCTGAATGAGGTGATTCCAGTCCCATCCACAAACCAGAGGTAGTCACTGATAACATTTTGCTTGTCCATCAGAGTATAATAAAAATAAGAAAAATGTAGCAAGTATATTCGATTTAATTCATTCAATTTCATGACAACCCTTTATTGTAAGATTGTGTACTTTCTACTTTACATTTAAATATTCTGCATGCTAAAAAAAATGAGAAGATATAGTGGCAGTATTTTGCTTTTATTATATATCCTTCCTTGAAAAAAATTAAAGATTGCCAACCTTATGTCCACATCCATATTATTTCTTAGCATCCATAGACTGCATTGATATAGGACATGCTATTTAATCTGAAATTATCTAGGTAATTTTTTTTTCTATTCGACTTCACTGACTTAAAAACAACTTGAAAAAATTTGGTTTCGTATTTGTCAAAAAGGAGGCATACATCTATTTAGGGATATATGTGGTATAATAAAAAGTTAATGTCTAAAGATGAACCTGAGGATTTTAATCTCACCTTGAGTATAACTCTTCTACACTGAATTGGTTCTCCTGTTTCATTATACTGCCTAATATTACTTTCTTTACCTCTGAACAAGCAACTGAAGTGGACAGTATATTGTACCTTATTTGGAGTGGTCACTCCAGAAAATAACATTTTGCATTATGGAAAAATTCTCATTGAAAATGCACACATATTTGTCCTAGTGCCCACTGCATTTTGTCATTATTTCCCAGGTCTAAAGATTTTTTATTCTTCGAATGTGCAGAGCTATTCAAGCCATGCAGCCAATCACTGGAGAATAAGAAAACAAAATCATACAGAGTTGAATGAGTCATTTTCAAGAATAAACTCCAAATAGCTCCTTTCTTTATTTTGTTTCTACCGCAATTTACTTCACAATACTGTGATTTTTTGCCAAAATATCTTCTTGGGTTATGCTATGAAGAAGGTGAGGGGACATAAAAAGCAATTTCGAATTGAATTAAATTCTGCAAAAGGATACTCTTTATTCAAATTCTGTCTTATGAGTACATTATGTTCCCTGCTATGTTTCATGTATTTTCCTAAATGAGAATTCTTTCTCCACCATCCCCATTACCTTTACAAACAATAATGAAATGTTGTCCCTTCTTCAATGGTCAGCTCAAAATACCTACCAGAAAAGCTTTTACTGGTCAGTCTAGTGTTCACTGACCTCCTTCTTCCATATAATTCCACTGCATACCCTGTCATATAAAGATCTGTACTTAATCATTTATTGTTGTGTATTTTGAGGTTATTATCACAAGGGATCTAAGATTTATACTTAACCTCATTAACACACTTCAGAGTATGGATTAGAACATAGGTTTTAAATTCAGTCGGCCTCCATTAGGGACTCTTCCACCACATGTTGGACAAGTGACTCAACCTTTCTCTCTTCGATTTTTCTAAAAATTAAAGTGGGGATAAACCTGGTTTTTATTTCATATGTTAGTGAGAGATTTAAATGTGGTAACTTGTATTTAATAGAGAGCTTGGCAAATAGGAAGCAACAATAAATGCTTGTTGCTGCTGCTGTGGTTGTCAAATAGTTTCCATGTAGTTAATCTAAATAATATTAATCCTTTGCTAGAAACTTAATAGACAATTGTTACTTTTATGAAGAAAATTTTTTTTTTTTTTTGAGAGTAGAGTCTCGCTCTGTCGCCCAGGCTGGAGGGCAGTGGCGCGATCTCGGCTCACTGCAAGCTCCGCCTCTCGGGTTCACACAATTCTCCTGCCTCAGTCTCCGGAGTAGCTGGGACTACAGGCACCTGCCACCACGCCCGGCTAATGTTTTGTATTTTTAGTAGAGACGGGGTTTCACCGTGTTAGCCAGGATAGTCTCCATCTCCTGACCTCGTGATCCGCCTGCCTCCGCCTCCCAAAGTGCTGAGATTACAGGCGTGAGCCACCACGCCCGGCCGAAAACTTTATTCTTTAATTTATGCAATCTGTTTCCCTATCAGAACTACTAACATTTTTACATAGCCATATCTTTGAAAATAGAGGTGAATCTTCATTAATGTAGCCCTGTTAGTACAGAGCTCTGTGGACTTTCTTCACTCCTTCAAAAAGTTTTATAAAATCATATTTTAAATTTTTATGTGGTTACATATTTTAAATCTACATGTGTGCTTTTTCAATAATATGAACTCACTAACAATAGGTACTAGAAGACCATGTTGACTGTGCTGGCTTAATTAACAAATTTCAAAAATGTTTACGTAAGAGCTGTAATGCCAAATCTTAAAAAGAAAATGATAGTCAATACATAATTGAATTTTAACATTTGTATAGCCTACTCAGTCTTAGGATGCAAACACCCATCTTCTGCTATTTTTTTCTATCAGCATTTATTTATCTTTTTAACAGTAAGATGAACTCTTAAATAAATAGTTGTAATTAATAGGATTTTTAGGCGGCATTTTTAAATAAAAAGGTGTTAAAATTGTACATTCGGAACAATAAGAAATAGCTAAAGCAGCTCATGTTAAACAGAAACATTAGCTCTCAAGGGCAAAAGAGGTTTTTTTTTAAGGATTCATAGTCCTAGAGATGGAGAACACAAACAAAACAAGAAAATCAGGTCTCATTTTCTCAGCAAGATAAGTTCTACCTGGTGCTCAGAGACTCTCTTTTATTTGGCTTCCTTGCATGTCTTTCTTCTTCTCCAATTTGTTTGATCACCCTTTCAAATAGTTTTTCTCATCCTAACAGGGATAATGCAACCAACTTTTCTGAAGCTCAAACTCCTGCTCTGAAATAAGAATAAAAGAAAACATGTATACACATTTCTTTCTTTCTCTTTTTGTGCATGTGGATTAAAAGAACAGAAGGCTTATAGTGTGGGAGATATTTTCCCCTATTTCCATGCATCATTTGCCACATGAGCTCTGCTAGATGGCTTTCAGGATGAGCGTGGCACCCACTGGCCCTGACACAATGCAGTCATCCTTCTTCTGCAGCACACTCCTCCTAAGTCCCATGAAACTGCCAAGCACCTACTGTCAGGGGCAGATGCTCCTAAGGTTAGAAAACATAAGGCTAAAGTATAAACTGGCTCCTCCTGTCTTCCTTAGAGGAAGTGCATTTCTTATTTATTTTATTTTCAGAAACAGAACAGATCCAGTGAATACATAATAAGCAATCTAGTCGGTAAGTATAAGGGCACATGAAGTCCAATTTTAAAGATAAAGTCACCAATTGATTTCATTGCAACATCTGTAGAAATTATTCTCAATTATTACCTTGTGTTTCTACATAGTTTTAAATATTCACAGACAGATGATTTTTATTATTCCAACGGTAAGTGATTTCTATTGTCACATTTTTTAAGGGAGAAAACACACACACAGAGAATGGGAAATATCAGCAGCATATGGCCTTTTATAATAAATCTGTTCACGTATTATCAGCTTCAAACTTTAAATCTTTTTCATTATCTGTGGACATAGGAAAGTGTGACTTTAAAAACCCTTCCTATTTTAATGACTCATAAGAAAACAGGAACATAAGCACTCCACTGATATTAAAAACAAAAAGGAATAAAAAATTGAAGGAGCCTTTTGTACTACTGCAAACAAAAGCTTTCTGTGAAGTGAATAACAACAGAAATGTACCTGATAAAAACCATCATCATAAGCATACGGCTCCCACTCCTCTTGAGGATATGGTAACTGCCATCGCAAAAACTTCATCCAACAAACCTAAAAACAATTTACCTTAACCTCTAGCATGGTTAGTGCTAAAAACTCTGAAATAAATATTGAAGACATTAATTAAACTATAGACACTAAACTAGTTGTGAAAATGATGTATAATTTAACACTTACATTAAAAATATAGCATAGGTACAATTTAATTTCCTCAATAACAAAACAGTTTTCACATACATCTGACATTGCAGTACCAGTAAATCCTCCCAACCTACAAGCCACACCCACAGATCACATACACTTTTTATTTTAATAGACTAATTCAAATATATTACACAAATCCTCTATTTCATACAGATACCAATGCCAAGCTAAAAATACAAATAGTACTTGCATTTGAAGAGCACAGATGTCTTTAATGAATATTTTTGCCAGAAAACATGAAATTAAATCTGAACAGAAGCCTAAAATCATAAACATCAGCTGAATAACACAAACTGTACATTATCAAATTTTAGTATACTGAGCTTTTATTGTTATTTCTTCTCTTTTTTGCATTTTGGAAGCAGAGCTCTTACTGTGAATATTCATTCATTAAAAACTTTTCTGGACTATTATATGTCCTCTTTGAATCATGCCAGAAAATGCAGTTTTAATTCAGATTTCTTCTTATTCAGGCTCAAAGTAAATGTGATGTCTACAAATGTGATGGCCATGAGTGAGCCAGCCATCAGAACTAAATGCTGTTCCAGCAATATTCATTTATTTACCAAACTTTAAAAAAGCACCTACTGTATGCCAGGTTGCATGTCTATGCAGTCATGGCACAGAAATAAATGCACCACTCTTTAATCCTTAAGGAAACACAGACTAGTGGAGGCACTAGACATGTTAAGAGATAATTATAATATAGTATTGCTACTATAGAGAGGCACATGTTTGCAAAGATGACTCAAAGAAGGTGCAGCAAATCAGTGGAGGAGACAGTTAAACTGGGCATCAGTGCGTAATCAAAATATTACCAGACAAATAAAAGTGCCCTAGGCACAGGGATCAACAAATATAAAAGATGTGACACACTTGTACATCTTAAGAAACTGCCAGAAATGTGCTATGTCAGGGATGTAGCAGGAGAGGTGAGAAGATAGATATTTAGAAAAGCAGAAGTAGATAAGGTCCAGATCGTGGAGATTATAAAGAAAGCAAAGAATAATAAAGAAGTGTCCATTTTTTACAGGCACCAAAAGGAGTGGCAAAATCAGATGCAGAGAGGGGACATAATCAGATGATCTCATCAGCTTTTTAGAAAGATTTTTTAGAGGAGATATTTTTAGTAGAAAGAGAAGGACAAGGAAGCCATTTGGGAAATCATTGTGATAATGCATGTGCAAGATGTACAATGCTTAAAGTAGGAAAGTTAGAGCTGATATCGAAGGTGGCAATGAATTCAAGACATACTGGCCTGATCTAAACTTAACCTTATTTATAAACCCAGGCCTTTAATTAAATAGAATAAGATTTTAGGATATGCTAATTCATAGAGTATCCTAAAAACTTTAGATGTATGACCTTGAGTAAAGTAAGGGTAAAACAAACAAACAAAAACACTTCCTGATAATTCATATATTCAGTATTTTCACTATAAAGTGATCTACTGTCTCATAAAGTTTGTGAAGGCTTATAGTGCAAGCTAAAATTAGGAGAATAGTGTGTACAGAAGGCTTATAGTGCAAGCTAAAATTAGGAGAGTAATGTAGTATTGATCCTATGGCAATTTTTATTAAGTTCATTGAATAGTAATAACAGAATTATAAATAAAAATCTCTTGGGTACATGTAGTAAGATAACCTCAGTTTGGTAAACTCTCTTGTCAATTTGTTAGTAGTGAAGAGAAGAATACAATGTAGACATAAAAAATATTATTTTTGCAAGTCATTTAAAGTAATGATGATTAATCCTCATTTCGGAAAGTGTTAGTCTTTGAGCAAATGTTTTGATAAAGAGCAAAAAAGGTACTATAAATACTTAGCTTGTGTATTGTGTGAGAAATACATGTTGCATATCAATTTGAAAATCATCTTATAAGAATGTCAACCTTTGAAATGTTTATATTTTGGTAATTGTTTTAGTGGCTGAGCTGCTTGAAGTTTTTATATCTGCAGACATTTTTAAATCCTGTACTGTTATATTAAACTATTGCATTTTAATTTTTAAATAATTAATTAAAATATTCTTCTCCCATTTCTACTGCTCCCACCACCACCATCAGCACCATCATGTTTCTCTTACAGTGGTAAGAATGCTGTTGATGTTTTGAGGTAGGCAGTTGAGTCTGATTAAAAGTACTAGAGGTGATCCTAAGTTACCTTTTTTTGTTTGTTTGTTTTTTGGACAGTTTCATTCTTGTTGCTCAGGCTGGAGTGCAATGGCACATCTCAGCTCACTGCAACTTCTGCCTCCCAGGTTCAAGCGATTCTTCTGCCTCAGCCTCCCAAGTAGCTGGGATTACATGTTCCCACTACCGTGCTCGGCTAATTTTTGTATTTTTAGTAGAGACGGGTTTTGTCATGTTGGCCAGGCTGGTCTCCAACTCCTGACCTCAGGTGATCCACCCGCCTTGGCCTCCCAAAATGCTGGGATTACAAGCATAAGCCACCATGCCCGGCAACAAAATTATCTCTTAAATGCAATTCATAAGGTCAAATTTCGAGCTTTTTCAATTAAATTAGCATGTAAGTGAACATTTCATAAGTTAGACAGCATATCCTTTACTTTTGTTAACATGCAGACTATATTACTAAATAATCACATGCCTTTAGTTTTTAAAGAAATACATTTGGCAGTTTTCTGAAATAATATCAAGGCTTTGTGAAAGTTCTGGCGTGTGTCCTCTACATACTTAATCTGTCCCAGTACACAAGAACTAATAATCAGCTTTCAATCTTCATACAGTTGTACAGAGTGGTCAATTTTTAGGTTTTTCTAATGTGACAAAATGGAGATTCCCATCCCCTTTATAGCAAGGTATAAATATAAGGGATATAAGATAAAATTTGTAGTTGGTGTCATGTGTCATCTACTGCAAATTACTAAAAAGCATTTGCCTGTAATGTGGAGACCTATGTAGTGAGACTCTTCTAATCAAAGCATCAGCTCATTCTCAGTACAATGATACCAGGATTGATTTTCACAAAGAACAAGTAAAAACTATGTTAATAAAATGAATATATTTACACTGTTGTAACTCAACCAGTCTTATTCTCGAAGAATAGTAATCTGTTTAAAGTGAATGTTTGTTTGCCCTTGGAGAAAGAGGAAAACAGCTTGTTTCAAGATGGAAAGAGGGAGGAGGTTCTTTGTCTTGGGAAAAGGAGGAAAGTCTCCTGAGAAAGACGAGTGGAGCATAAGAGGGCTGCTGGGAATAGAACAAGACAAATTAAAGAGATTAGAATGGTTAGAATCAAATGGTAGCAGTAGTCACATGGAGCAACCCTCAAAAGTAGGAACCATGAGGCTTTCTGCCTGCTCTTCTCTGCCCCTATATTTCTTACAAGGAAACGTATTTGTTGGTTAAAGTTTCAGTTCTCATTCTACCTACTCTTAATACTTTAGGTTGCTTGTTGCCCATTTAATGAAGAACTTTCTGATTTTAAAGAAGGAAAGAACCAAAATGAATGGAGCCCAAGACACAAAATGACAATCTGAAGGGGAGCTGCTCAACTAGGAATATCTGTGATTGGTAATTACTTAGGCAAATAAAATAAAATTGTATTATGTTAGGTTTCTTATGCGATAGATTGTTATGGCAATTAGCCTACTTTGACAAAAACAGTGGTTAAAATTATATATATTTAAATTGTATGTATATAAATATATATTGTATATAATATATATCAGATGGAATATATAGATTTTTTAAAAACACAGTCAATCTTCTAATTAATAGCATTCATGTTGGCTTCCAATGAATCTATTTACTTCCTACTGACCTAACATTGATGTTATCTTGTAGACTGCTAAAGTGAAAAAACGAATACTGCCCATCGTTGAAGCTTTTTATGTTAAGTCACAAAACTCAGGATTCTAGAAAAACACTAAAACAAAATGGTAATACCTTCAACTATTTTTTACCAAACATAGGGTTGGCGATGATGAAATAAACCATTTCAAAAATCTTGGAAAGCACGTGCCTTTATTTATTCTATTTTAATGCCTGATTGTAGAATACCAAGAGCTATTATATAATTTATCTGTATAAGTACTGCTTTACCTTTGCTTGTTTATTTTTTAAATTATTTTTGAGAATCATTTGAAGTGCACAAGGAGAAGTTGATGCCAAATACCAAAATTGCATAATTTTCAAAGCTAGAAAGTTGTCTTGCCTCCCAAAACCAGGGACTTGAAAAAACACTGTTGTATCCTTGAAGCACAGCTGCTGAATGATACATGGACATATTTGATGTATTCTTAGGCATTTGTTTGTTTCAGTTTTATATTGACTTTATAATCAAAGCAGTTTGACTTAAAAATTTAAAGTATACATTTAATTTAGCAAAACTGAGTTGTTGTATTTCATTTTTATAGAATCCATATTGCAGCACAAGTTGTAACAAAGTTTAAGAGAATCTGTTCATAAGCTTTACCACAGATCTGAGAAATAAATGTTGCAATTATTTTCTGTTGGGGTATGTAATATTGTTCACCCCCCTTGGGTTTATTCATTCCTGATTGCTGCTCAACTGTCATAAGTCTCTTGAAAGAGGAAATAGTGAGTTACTCCTTGTGAGCAATTACCAGTCACATCTGAGAAAGCAAATTTTAGAAATCAAACTCACTTGTAATGTATTTCTAACTTTGCATTAATGCAAATTTGTTTATACAAATAACACATCAATTATGTTGTTTTCCAAATCCATAGAATTACACTAAATCTTTTAAAACATCAAAGATGCACAAAGAAAAAGGAAATAGGAAATTGAAAGGGTATAATTTGTTTAAGAAAAATTCAATTGCTGAACCCCAAGGAGTATCCATACCCATGATTTATGCCTTATCTTTGATCCTCAATTTCTATCTGTAGGAATCTCATCATGGTAAAATTATATTTTTCTAACTTCAGAAAATGTTGCATTTTGCTTATGTATCTGTTCATTTATATTTTCAAAAATAATTTTAGCTTTCCAAAATGAAAAAGCTGATATAAAAGGGATCAAAATACCTGAAAATACTACTGACAAGAGTTTGTAATGCAGGCATTGAGAAACATTTTATTTATATTTTGGCCAAGTGTTGAAAACGAAATCTGAGTAACTTTCGAAGCTGAGTATGATAGGACGCAGAGAAGTGCTGAGTGTAATGGAAATGCTGGGGGTGGTCAGCAATGGGAAAGGAAGCCCCTGTCCTTGAGGCTGAGTCGGAGGACAATGCACTCTCTTACTTGTCCTGACTGTGCCACTAACAGGCTGAGTCATTGCTCACCAGGACACAGCTGCATTTTTTTGTACACTACCTCCACATACACACAGACGTACCCACACACCCACACAACTTTTTTTTTTAGATGGAGTCTCACTCTGTCACTCAGGCTGGAGTGCAGTGGCTCGATCTTGGCTCACTGCAATCTCTACCTCCTGAGTTCAGGTGATTCTCCTGTCTCCGACTCCTGAGTAGCTGGGATTACAGGTGCCTGCCACGTGCCTGGCTAATTTTTGTATTTTTAGTAGAGACGGGCTTTTGCCATGCTAGCCAGGCTAGTCTGTAATTCCTGACCTTGGGTGATCCCCTCTCCACCTCCCAAAGTGCTGGGATTACAGGCGTGAGACACCACACCTGGCCTCACACAACTTTTTGCTAGACATGTAATGCATCCACAGGGGCCATCTCTCCCTGAAAGAGCACACTTTTCAACTTTCAGAAATGGGGCATAATCATAAGAAGAGGCAGTGAGACTAGTTAAGTGACGCTAGAACAATTCCCGTTTTAAAAGTCTAGGATTGGCACGTGCACAGTGTGAGGGTGATGGGCTGTGCAGCCAAAATGTGAAGAGCGCTGAAATTGTTTACTAGATACGGGTTCTAGTTTCAGTGCTACCACTCACTAGCCATTCTGGTTATGAGCCCCTGCATCTACAACACAGAGATGCTGCCCTTTTACCAGGCACAAGGGTGGTTGTGCACCTAAAATGGGGTGATGTTATCACTTCATAATGTGGAAAGTACAAGAGACATGTGGACAGATTGTAATGGGTGTTACCATAGAAGAGGAAAGCATGATGAACTTGGAAGGGTAAAAGTAGACTTTTCTTGGCAATGCAATATTTATACCAAGGTAATTTTTAAAAGGGGGTGAGGACTGAAAAAACAAAGCTTTTGCTTCATGCATCTCGCAAGCCTCATATTGCCAATTTTGTGACTGTGTCTAAAGAATTCTTGATGGTGAAAAAGGCTTAGGCTAAATGAGAAGGTCTTATAATTTTTAAGACTCAGCATCCATACATTAAATTTACATATTCAAGACAGAGAAAAAGGCAGAGCGAGAGAGAGAGAGAGAATAGCAGAGAACAACTTAAACCATACGTGAGACTTAGCCAACCGGAAAATATGGAAGGTTTGTTTTCAACAAGCCTTTTGTACTTTAATCCCTAAACCATTATCTCAAGATACCAATAACTCACACAATTTTATTTCATAATTCATACTTAAAGTAGAGATATTTTTAAACAACTCAACACCATTTTAAACACACCTACAATACTCTGCACCTAAAAACCATTGTTAATGAAGCTACTTTTTTTCTTCTAATTGACTGTTCAATTGGCCTCTTTGATTAGAACATAGCACAGCCAGGTTTAGCCATATTGTGGTTTTGATCCAATAGCTGCCTATCTGGAAAACATAAAACAAGGCAACTAGAATTTTAATTGGGTATATATTCACAAATTATGTTACATGAGAGAAGTTCTAAAGTTGCCATGGTAAGAAAAATACAGTTATGAGGAAAATAATGTTAATAAACTGTAAGCTATATTGTTGTTCAACAGCAGTAATGTGCCAGTATTGTATTACTGTGCCTCTGAATCAGTCTGGTATAGACAGTCATTTACCATTCCTCATTATCTGTTCTTACAAACTAAATGCCTAGAGGCCAGGAAGCAGAAGAGCAGAAGAGAGTGGGACAAAGTCATAAATTTATAGTGACTCTCCTAACCTTTAAGTCAGTGTTTTATTAAAAGCTCTGTAGGATGTGCTTATAGAATATGCAAAAAGCATTTAGGATCTTTTTAAAGCAAAAAAGCATGCATATTTTCAAGGCATAAACAATATTCAAGCAACCCAATTTTAAATGAGAACATGCCCATGCATAACATAGCTACAGTAGTACATCATAAAAATAATTTATGTGACAACAAGTTATTTTATGTTTTAATTTTCCCCATTTAAATGCTGATTGTTTCCCTAAATCACAGCTGTTAGCACCAATTCTAAAGACCACCGTAAGCATGTTCACTGGCTTTGTTATCTTACATGAAAAATGTAAATTCCCACTGGTTTAGAAGATATTTTTGTAGGAATGAAATAGAAATTTGGTAACAGAACTACTAAGTAAGTTACCCAAGCACGGCCATGTGCCTGAGATTGCTCATTCTTAACCTTATCCCACATTCATGATCACTTCTCAGTAGACTACTCTAAATCCCAACCACCAAAATTGTGTTTCAAACACCTCCATAGACACCAAATCATAAATAAGTACATAAGTAAGTAAATTGTAAGCACCAAGCCTTGATGATATCTAAGTTTCTTCATTGTCTTTGGTCATATATTACTTATAATTCCTACAGAAGACTCTGAAATATTATAGGCACTTTGCTCAAATCTCCCATGTAAGTGGATCAACATAGTTTATCAGTCATGGTTCTTGGTTCTGATATGGTTCTTTTGTGCAGAGATTTCCACATCACTGATTCAACCATCAAAAGAGTTTGGAATTTCAAATATTCTGGTCCTTCATAAAAAAGAGATAAGCCATGTTCCACAGAAAGTTTGTTTTTGAGAAATCGTTATCTGCCACTCTCTCAAATAAAGATATCACGATTTAATTTTTATAAGGGCCATGAATACAGGATTTAAATAAATTCATAAACTGTTCTAAATCTATATGCTATTAATCCAAGAAAGTTAGCCTATGCAAAAAAACAAAAACAAAAAATCTGAAACAGGAGGGTGTTTTGTTGGTTATTCATTTTTTTTTTAAATTTTAGTTTCATATTTGCTTGTTTTTTAACAAATAATTAGAAAGTGATTTTTTCTTGTCCACAGACTGACAGGATGAAGCTAGCACAGACATTCTCTCTACATAATAGTATACATATCAATTTCAAGCAAATAAACAAACCAATGATTCCCTCAAGTATCAAATCTACCTTGAAGGATAACAGTCATGCAGGGATCAGGGCATCTGAATATATAGATGTCTATTCAATGATCTTCTCTTCTATGAAATAGTCTGAAAGAAGAGAAGGAAAAGTGGACTATTCTTTAGTATCTTCAGACATTTATTTTAGACTTAAAGGCATACTTTTCATTTTTGTTAAGTGCATATAGAGCACTTCAGAGTATTATCTGGATACAAGAGGGAATTAAAGCAGTGAATATTAACCACAATACAGAAAAATTTTGTTATAGAACTTTTTAAACATAATGTATCAAACTATGAAGGTGATTATAAATTAAATATTAATTTAAATCACTAACATATCAAGAATATATAGATCATATTCTCTTTTGTGTCATTTCCACAGCTCCTTACAATTAGAAAAAAAGCCTAATAGAATACATATTAAAATAATACAATGAGTTAGATAAAAAGGTGATTCATGTTTACTCTGCTTCCATGGAGAGAATTATCTTTGCCCTAGACCTTTAAATTAGTCTCATTTTAGAAATTTCTGGATGCTAGTATTATCAACTTAATTTCATAATTTCTAATTCTCTGTTTAAAAGTAGTCATTCCTCTGTATTGTCTATAATACCACTTTGTTAATCTGTCACAACTACTTCTGAACATTTTTATTATGATGTAGGCATTTTTCCCCTACTTACTAAATTAGAAGTAGTCCATGGCAGGGGCCACATGGTATTTCATTTTTGTACACTTGGCACTAAGCCTATTGCTTAGCCTGAAGCAACAGTTTGATAGATGTTTACTGAACAAAACAGACCTCTTTCCTCATCTTATTCTCTCTAAATTCATGACTAGATGTAATTACCCCAAATTGCTGATAACTGAATAATACAATGGGTTTAGGGAATAAAGACTGGACAGAAATGGGAAAACATCTATTTCTAGACATTACATATAAATATTTATTTTTAAGTTATATTAGAAATTAAATATTCAAAGTGTGTCCTTCATGTTTATTTGTAATGACAGTTTTTATTCTTACCCAAACTTATGTAGGCTGGCTTTCTTCTTTCTTTCCTGAAGTTTGGATGAAGAAAGAAAATGTGTTTGTTACCCATAGGAAAAAGCTAATGCTTCTAAAAATATTAAATATTTGTATTAAAATACCTTAAATTCAAATTTGCAAAATATGCAGCATTTCTTAATGATGCTAATCCATATGTATGTGGATATGTTTGAGAAATATATATACATATTTATATCTCCATGGATATGTATAAGAATTTGCTTCTATTGCAATGAAGGCAGAATCTCAACATGCAAAACCTCAGCTTACAGTAAATTCTAAAACAAGATTTCCCAACTATAAACAAAACCTAAGTTTTTCATGTCTTCGTATATACTGACAAAAATTGTTTTCCAAAAGCAAAGGCATATAAATAATTTCTGCTATATCTCAAAATGCTAATACTTTCAATAGAATATTTCATGAAGTATTTATAGAGCACTGCTGCAGACTCCAGTGAATTGTAAATCATGATACACTTCAGTACAAGACTCAAAAATAAGCTCCATGATTTTAGAAACACATCTACTAGATCACCTTTAGATTTCTCTGCCTAGGATTTGTCACTTGTTTGTGTACACATGTACAGGAATAAATACACACCAAAGATCTTGTGGTTCATGTTAAACTTTTTCCAATATGTCCTGTTTAAAATATACTATAGTATTTTGCAACTATTAAACTACTATGACAATGTAATAAAGAGCTAAGATAACTAGGTTCACTAAAAAAAATGAACTTATTATTTTTCTCTCCAGATCATCCTTGCAAATTTTTAAATGATTTGTGCTATACTTCCTTGCTAGGGGCTGAAGACACATGTGGAACTGGTTCTGACATGTTCCTGGAGAAAGCAGAAGTTCAAAAAGAATCGGGAAGAAAGAGCTAAAAGAAGGGAGAAGAAAATATATAAAAACACAGAAACTAAAAAGAGAGAGCTTATTGTGACCTTTCCCTTAGGAGCTCATAGCAGTTGGCTGCATGCATTTATGAAGTCAGGAAAAGGGAATCAAAGATCTATGTGCGTGTGAAGGTTTAGCGAAGGAAGTCCTTGCTGAGTAAGGTCAAGTAAAATTTACTTAGTTCCTAGGTATGTTGACTTGTTAGATGAGTAACTGAATGAGTGAGTCAAATAGACAGTAAATTTTCTGAACACAATTTCCACCCTCCTTTATATCAGTTTACTGGATAATAAACCCTGCTGTAAAATACTGAGAATCTGGTTTGTTTTCACTTTTTAAAATATATCTGACATGTAGGTAGTTTAACATTAATATAAATGTGTTTTGACTTTACACATAAACTGTTACCTATTATTGAAAGTAATATTGTGAAGTTATCTAAATATTATTTAATTTAGGAATCATTCATGTGTCAGTTTTCAAAGATAATGTATTTTTCACATATTAAGAAAACAACTATGCGAAATGAGAAACTTGCAACAATAATCTTTAATAAGTCTGGTGCAGTGAATTAACAATATCTGGGAAATAAACCTTGGGAAACATTTCTGCTGGATAAATAGGCTGAACTTTACTTATCACAGGGTGGTTCAGAGCAGTCTCAAGACTGTGATCTTTAGAAAATTGTGCAACCACTTTTTTACTCTTTCCTCTGTTAAAGAAAAACTTCACTTGAATTAAATTTAAAGGAGTTTAATTGAGCAATGAACGATTTGCAAATTTGGCAGCCCCCAGAATCACAGCAAATTCAGAGAGACCGGCACAACCACGTGATGGAAGAAGATTTATAGACGAAAAACAAGAAGTGACACACAGAAATCGGAAGTGACATAGAGAAACAACTGACTTGGTTACAGCTCAGCGTTTGCCTTATTTAAACACCATTTGAACATTCGACAACGTACGAGTGGTTGAAGTATGGCTGCAGGGATTGGCCAAGACCCAGCCACTGTTACAGGCACACACTCCCAATTAGGTTCTCAGTCTTGTCTACCTATTAAGTTAGGTTGTAGTTCATCCATAAGGATTCAAATATACAAGTACTGAGTCCTCAGGCCATATTTAGTTTGTGTTAACACCTCATACAGGCAACGATATTATTTGACCCATATGTGTGTTGTGAACATGGTATTAATATATAACAACTTATATTGCTATAATGTCTTTTGATTCAAGCAACTAAAGTGATGATGCTTTAGTATTTTTTGATGAGATAATAGAAGTCTACTCCAATATTTTCTTTTTTCTTTCTGCATATTTAGATTAATGACAGGAAAAGAAGGAGAAACAAATACAAATTTAATGCTGTGACTAAATATATCAAATATTTAATATATGCAAATATTTATATAGAGTTATTATGGAGGACGAAGAGTGAAGTGTTTTTGAAACAAAAAAGGAAAAATAATTACTTGACAGATGTAGAGCTGAAAATTGTTGCAAGAAGAAAAACGATTACAGGAGAAAGCATAATATATGAAAACAGCAGGGAAATTGTCTTAGACGAAATAAAAAATATTTATATGAGTAAATATTTTAAATCACCACAATTCTTGTTATAGAACTTAAAAATATATCAACCTAGAATCAAAATACCTCTGTCAGAAGCACTCTTAACTATAATCCAATCCAATCTCATAAAATTTAATTAGCAAGCAACAAGTTAAAAATTGGACCAACATATACTAATGAAAAAATATTGAAAGTCTTTTAAATGAAAACTTGTGCTATTCAGTCTCATGTGGAAAATTAGGCACTGACATTGAAAAAATAGCTTTATATAATAAAATTCAGTGAGTCTGTTGCCTTTAGAAGTGATGGCAAAACATTTATAGTTACTGAAATCTGAATCAAATCTGGATAGTAATTAAGAAATTTCACATTGTTCTTTTTTAAAAGAATACTTCAAGATTAAAAATGTAACTAGAACTACAGATATGTCAACATCATAGAGTCCGATAACATTAATTAAAACTATACCCACTTCATTGCATTCAGTTAACCACTGAAGGATTTGTGGTTCTAACAGGACCCACAAAAGCTGACGTGATTATAAAGAGGTCTTCAGTATATCACCTCATTATTTTTTTAAATTTCATATGCTACTGATAAGACTTCCATTACGGAACATTTATTAAGCAAATTAATCAATATTGGCAAATATTAAAGTGATATGACTCATTGATAGATGCAGAGAAGTATTATTTGAAACTGGAGTTACCTTTCTAAATCTAGGATAGATAGTACCCACATTTGTTGAAAGCATCTACATGCAGGTATTGCTATGAAATAAAATATTATTCTATTATAAAGTCATAAGGAACTTAAATATAAAATTACATGTTTAATATATATGATTGAGCTGCATAAAAGTAAGTATGCTTCTACTCAAAATAGCTATATAATTAATGTAGAAATATTGCTTTAATTAAATGTTCTGATTTTATTGAGGTAACGACATGCCATCCTGTTTCTCTTCACTATTTAGCACAAAACTTTTGCTGCATATTACATTATTTTTGTTGACCAGGAAAAATAATTTTTTCTTTGATTAAAAATTAAATTTTTAAAAATTCCCTGGAGTATGCTTCTATTATATATAATGTATATCCCATGAAATTATATTACTTGTTTTATGATATTTATTAGACAGACATTTAACCAGTTGTTTTTCAAAAAGAGATAGCAATGACTTAGTTTATCATATTTTGTAAATAATAATGACCGTACATAACTTCTGTCCCTTGCTGTCAAATACAGTCCTGTCTTCAAAGGAAATGACATTGCCTAAAATCTATCGTAAAATAAATCCCATTAAACTTTTAAAAAACAATAAGCAGGGCAGGGCACAGTGGATCACACCTGTAATCCCAGCACTTTGGGAGGCCGAGGTGGATCACCTGAGGTCAGGAGTTCAAGACTAGCATGGTCAACATGGTGAAACTCCATCTCCACTAAAAATACAAAAATTAGCGGGGTGTGGTGGTGGGTGCCTGTAATCCCAGCTACTTGGGAGGCTGAGGCAGGGGAATCTCTTGAACCTGGGACACAGAGGTTACAGTGAGCCGAGATTGTGCCATTGCATGCCAGCCTGGGCAACAAAAGCAAAACTTCATCTCTAAATAAATAAATAAATAAATAAATAAAATAAACAAATCTTTATATAATGGGTAATGCATACACAACTCTATCACTCACACCATTCTGGCTCATTTCCCATTTCCCAAGGCACTTCAGTTCAGGGTGGATTTGCATGTATGTCAAACAATTCTTTGAAGAAGACATCTGCCACACTCTTCATCATTTCCTCCAATTTTCAAGAGTCCTAATAGAGATACCCATTTTCTATAATATTATGCAATGCTATCTCATTAACTGAAATGTCTAGTTGATGTGTGATAATTCATTCAAAGAGAGAGATTAAAATAGCAGCTATTTATATGTTAATTTTAAAAGTGACATGCAGAGCCCTGTGATTAGAACATGCACATAGCCTATTGAGCATATTGCTATTTTCAATTTTTCTCACACATGAAGATGAAGAGCTGCCCTCTTTAGCTCCCTTTTACTATGGTTATGCAAATGAGTTCTGTCTCTATAATCTTATTAATGAGGAGCATCCTCATCATTAAGAATAATTTTTAAGAAAAAATAGCATCTGCTTGTATATCATCACATTGACCTTCTTTTGTGAAGATATTGACAGGCTTTACTAGAAACTTCTCTTACCACAAAGTCACCCTTAGAATTAGATTTAGAATTAGATTGCTAGAAAAGGAGAGATTGAATAATTTGAAGTTAATGGAGGACGAATCTAAAGGTGAAATATTTTCCCAAGTCACCAAAGAAGACAAGCTATACAGGGAGCAGCATTAGAGAAGCGCTTTTCAAATCTATGCTCCTTTGTCATGTTTGATATCAACCCCTTGTCCAAAATGCTAAAACAAACCACATGGCCAAGTCAAGATTCAATTTCGGAAGGGAATACCCAAGGTAATGGTCAGAGGAATGCATGAGTAAATTTGGTTCATTACATCATAATCAACCACAGGGGTTTAAGAATTTTACTTTTTAATACAGGTCCTTAGTAGTAGCAAAACAAAGACTATAAAGACATTACATTAATTACTGTAGTGGCAAAAATAATTCTTTGCATATATAGCACAAAGTTTTCTATGTTTATTCAATAAATTATCAAACCAGCTATGAAAATGGTAGGCACATTAAATAGTATACTGATATATATGACACCATGGCATAATCAATTTATATTATGATTATGCAAAATAAAAACTCCAGACATATGATCTCTAAATGTAATTTTGAAAACAGAGTTGGATCAGAATTCACTAGCTTATTTCCTGAATTCTAGTCCTAGTCCTTAACCATTATGCATTGGGGTAGTGGCCTCTATGGAGCAGTGAAAGTGAAATTAAGATTCCCTACTGATATATATCCTAGAAAGAGAAGTCAAGAAATGAAACAGCTTCCTTCACTTCAGAAGACCCATCGATTTTTTTTAAAAAATTCTTATTGTTTCAGGAGAGAATCTTGGATTTTAATTCTCCGTATTCTCTTTCAATCTTTTAGCAGTTTAAGATTCACATGGCAAGTACCTCCCCAATAAACAACCTATGTGCTTTGAAATCGTCTTTATTCTTCAGATAGTGAAAAGAAGACTCCTAAGAGGCTTATTTGTCAATTGGACTGGATGTTAAAACTCAGAAAAAAGTAGACACTGAACTACTCACTGCACTGTAATATATGACCAACTCAGTCATCTATGGAAAAAATAAATAATTTAGCTCCATTCAAATATTAAATCCTAATAATATTGGGCAAGATATGGAATATTAAAAGACTTAATTTTGGCTTCCATGATTATTAATGCAAAACCAAACCAATAAAACATAAATTTGGTTTTAAAAGATATTGTTTTGATTACCACATCAAATCTGCTTGTATATATTTCCAGAGTTTTTGTGATGCAATGCAGGGAAGGAGAGAGAGAAGGAAAGAGAGAGAGACTCTTCTAACCAACACTCATGATCATGGAGAGATGAACATAAAAATCCCTTCAGAAGACTGCAGTTGTTCTAGGTGTAATAATATCTTGAAACATGCACACATCATGTAACTCACTTGTATAGCTTTCTGGCACACAAATATTTGATGTTAAGAGATCACTTTCATTCATATTGTTTTATAACAATCGTAACGATTAAAAACTTTTATCTTTAGTCCTTTATTTTGTAGCTTTTGCTTTTGACTAATTCATATTAAAAAAAAATAAAGACAAAAGTCATGTAGTGATAATGTTTACTTATTTCTTCTGTGGATGATTAAAAAATTAAAATTCATGGATTTATATAATATTTGGTGAGGAAAAGGAAATTAATATTATAGTAAATCTTTAAATGTGTTTAAAATCTATGACCATTACTTTTGATCCACATACATACCAAAGTTTCTTTAATCCTTTTTCTTTTAATTGAAATAAAAGAAAAAAATCCTGAGTCTTCAAAACTAGATTACTCTTCTATGTTTCTTTAACAGCTATAGTATTAATATTTAATGAAGTTAGAGTTCTTACCTTATTAACAAAAATGTTAATTTTGTTACTAAACTTATAGATGAAATACCAATTAAGAGTCAATAGTTGAAGATGTGAAGTAATAGATTTAATCTCCACATAACAAAACAAATAAGTACTGAGTGCAAATTTTAGAACTCATGACAGCACAACAGCAAAATGATCACATTATTAAATAAGCAAAGATGCAAATATAATAAATACTTTTCTAAACACATATCAGCAATCTTAAGGTAAATTGGGATATGACTGTAGTAAATACATAATTAATCATCCTTATGTAACAAATCCACAGAATGGCAGATACACTAAATAAGTCAAGTTAAGAATTTTTTAGTGATTCATAGAACTTATGGTATAATGTGGCACAACTAGGGTAACTAGTCAACTCTCAATCTGATGTTTAAATCATAAAATGCTGGTTTATAAAACAATAATAAAAAATATCTAAAGATATATACTATTCTCCAAGTCATAGCCAGGATGCAAATGTAAGTCAATATAGTTTAATATGTCATCTCCTTTTTATGTTTTAGACAAACAATTATTCAAGTATCTATTTGACATTTAGAACATTACTAGGTATTGGAAGCCTATAGAGCCTTTTTACTTAAGAAAATTTATCTTTAAACTTCATTTGTCTTTTTTTGTTTTTCATTTTAAAAATTAGCTTTAACTGTGCTATTTGCCTACCCATATTCAGTCTGAGACAGATGTTTTCAACAGTGTTTTTTGCCTTATTTACTTTATTCAGTAGAGAATTCACAGGTAATTATTTTGTGTAATAATTAATATTCTCCTCCATGAGCTTTTGTGTCAACTCCTTTTCTCAGAATTTATCTTCACCCAGATTAAATAGAAGTTATTTCTTGCTTTGTATGTTATTATGACATATTCCAGAAGTTCATCAAATTAGAACAGTAGATTTGTCATACTCGAAACTGTGGCAGCTGCAGTGAGGTAAACCATGGCTAATATAACATATTAGAGGTATTTTAACATTCTTTAGGAGGATATATGGATGGTGTTATGACATTAATTTTAATATTATTAATTAAATTTTAATTATTATTTTAATTTAATATATACCATTTTTAAAATTTTCTATTTTTTTATTGACTCTTGGGAACTTGCTGCCCCTTATTCCCTAGTTAATGCACACAAACAACACATGTACAAATTTATGGCAAGGAACCAAAAGCATAACCAACTCAAGCCAATCACCCTTATTTTCACATTTTGTGCTTCTATCCTATGGGCATTTATGACTATGTGGATTTGGAACTTATGTTGGTGATTTTTATAAAGCATACACAGAACTTAGTCTTATTTGCAAACAGCCAGATAATTCCCTGTTGCCATATCTGTATTCAAGTAATAAGTCTTTCATGTCGTTGCACACAGACCTTCTTGACTTCCAGAAAATCTCAACTGAACAAACTAGCAAGTTATTGAACAGGGGCTTCATAATCATACAGTTAACAATTATACATCTATAAATTCCTCAAGTAAGAGAAAACACCCTCATAGTAGGATCAGAGAACAACAAGAAGACAAAGCACCAGTGCAAATCCATCGCCAAAACGCTGAGTTAAAGACACTCAAAACTGGGGTATTTACCAAACATGATATGGAAAAACAAATACGTTTCTGACCTGTTATATTTCAAAAGTCATTTCATTGAAAGGGAAATTATTAATGAGGAGTTAATACGGCCTCCTGCTAGAATTAATAGGAGACTACCATCACAGCTACATCTAAGAAGGCATTGATTGTAACTTGTTGTCTCATGCATATGTCCACGCCAGCTCCAGAATCATTGCATTTTTATGGGAATTTCAAAAAATTTTCAAAAAAATTTCTACCACTTCCCAATGGTAGAATGCCTCCAATAATGAGCACAGGTATGCAAACATATTTTTATTATCATCAAATGCTGAAGACCCAGGAGTGCTTCTTGGGGTGCTGAAGGACTGCAAAAATGATCACTGGATTATTTAAATGATACCAGTTCAGCAAAATCTCTTTAAAGCTGCTATATTTATGGTGTGTGTGTATTCATCTGTTTCTGTCTGATATATTATTTTCTTCTCAATCTAAGCCAGGCAATCTTATCTCATTATGAGTAGTTCTGGTCAGAAAGCATCCCTGGAAATTTTATTCAGTAATGCATTTTCCCTACCTAGGAAATGTTTTGTCAACTAAATTCCTAAAGCAGCATAGAAAGGGAAAATTATATTATCACCAACTCCTTTTAATTCTCTCTTCATAATGTGTTAAACTCAAAAGGATTCTCAACTCCAGATTATGGGAGTTGAGAAGATGATAAATTATGGTAGTTATTCTTGAGAAATAATATCAGAAATAACATCACAAGGTGCACTTTAATGACTTCAGAAATCAGCCTCCAAATTTTATAGGCATCATTTGCAGTATACACCAACAAGTTACATCACACTAAGACTCTGAGGTAAGAGAGGTCATGAAAATCATCAGTGTTTTACATAGAGACAGTCATCAGCCTTGCTGGCATGGAGAAAACCAACAGGACCTGGAAAGGACAAAATCTGCTTCACGGTGCAGGCATCAAGGTAACAAATAACCTTGCTGCTTGGACAGTAATTTCACATTCTTTTCTACAGCATAGATACATTAATATATCCCTGCCAATGCTTTCAAAACTCTACCATCTTAATCATATGTTTGGATTATCGTCAGAAAAAAAAAACAATTAATAGATTGAAATCAAAAGTTTAAAAAGCCAAAGAAATCAGGAGTTTTAGTTTTTTAACCATTATCACATTAAAAAGCTCTTGTGTAAAGTAACAAAACTTCACTCTGTTATCAGATAAAAGTGGCCAGTCATTTCGTTCAGACCTGAATGGGTGTCAGGCATGAGGGTTCTACATAAATGAAGCCCTTTACCTCCCATTCCCGTTCCCTCTCACGTCCCATTACCAGACCACTTTGTGCTCCAGTCATACCAAAAAAGTTTCTGTTCCTGAACTACTTCTCATTATTTCCTGCACAATTGCTTGCATTCATTCTTTCATGTATCCAGAGCATATTAAAATCTCACTTAGGCAAAGAAAAGTGCTATGTGCTAGGACGAAAGTGATAGAGCCAGAAATGGATCGAACTTCATTGAGCCTGAAACCTATTTCGAATGTTTCGATGTATCTGCAAATCTTTTTTTCTCCTTCTGAAATATCTTCCTGTCTTCTTTTCTGCCTGATAATCTCATCCGCATATCTTAAGATGCAGGCCAGGATTATCTCTTCTTTGAAGACTGTTTATATCATCCTTTAAAAAAATTAAATTTCTATGTATTCTTATTAACTTTTGCACAGGACTCTTTTGTAGTTTTCCACCTATTACAGAGAAAATATTTGTCTATGTTCAGACTCTATCTGCACCAGACTACAACCTCTCAAAAACAAGAACTGTGGCTTATTCATCATGTGCTTTGCAAACAGTTGATGTTGAGGTCAATATTTTTTAATGAATAACTCAAAGAATAAATGAATGAATGAATTGGAAACACAGAGCCTATTAAACCTATTTCCTAGTGAATGTCCAGCATTCAATCTGAACTTGAACACACGTCATTATTAGAAGACTATTTAATGATCTTGATGTGGGCAGAGCCTTTCCATGGAATTTAAACAGTGGAAAAGTCACACAAAAATAAATCTGATCCAATGAAAACTGTATTAGTTATCTGTTGCTGTGTAACAAATCACCACCAGCAGCTTAATACAACTTCCATTTATTATCTCAGTTTTCATTGGTTAGGAGTCCAGGCATAAAGCAGCTCCTCAGTTCAGAGTCTAACAAGGCTGCAGTCGAGTTGTCATGTTGGCTGTGTTCTGGAGCTCGTGGTGCTCTTCCCAGACCACACAGTTGCTACCTGAATTCAGTTCCAGTTGATTGTAGGACGTAAGTTCCCATTTTCTTGCTGGGTATTAGCTAGAATTTACTCGCAGCTCCCACATGCCAGTAGTAATTCCTTCCCGAGTGTTCCTCTAAGAGGCTCTCTTACAACACAGCAGCTTACTTCAAAGCGACAGGGAAGCTCCCACTCCAGTTTGCTAAGGGGAAGTATTATATAATGCAATATACTTCCACCACCTTTGTCATATTCTATTAGGAGGGCATTTTATAAGAGCGTGATTCAGCAAAGTTCACCTTAAGGTATGCCACCGTAAAACTTTTAAATTAAATTTTAAAAGTAGAAATCATCACAAATAAAAGAACATAATGATTGGAGAATATACCAATATGGGCTGGGTGCAGTGGCTCACCCTTGTAGTCCCAGCACTTTGGGAGGCCGAGGTGGGTGGATCACCTGAGGTCAGGAGTTTGAAACCAGCCTGGCCAACATGGCAAAACCCCATCTCTACTAAAAATACAATAATTAGCCGGGCATGGTGGTGGGTGCCTGTAATTCCAGCTACTCGGGAGGCTGAGGCAGAAGAATCGCTTTAACCCAGGAGGCAGAGAAGGTTGCAGTGAACTGAGATCACACCATTGCACTCTGGCCTGGGTGAGGCTCTGCCTAAAAAAAAAAACAAAAACAAACAAACACACAAAAAAACAAACCCAATATGATGTATGATGATACTCAAAATATCCGACTTCAACTCATTACCAATTCATTAACAAAATAATGACAAGTAAATCAATCACTCTATCTTCCAAATTGGAAAATTTTATTTAATTTTAATCCTAATGTAGTACTCAGTACTTTTGAGAGGAGAATAACAAGATGGGCACTTCCATATACCATTTGTAGAAGTGCTTGCCTTATAGAAAACAGAGGCAAAAAAAAATCAGTTATTATTTATCTTCTCCGTTGCCCCATCAGAGCTATCACTGCAATGTAGGAAAACCATGTGGAAATTCTTTAGGGCTGTAAATTGGTGTTACAGTCTGTTAAGCTTTTGAACATTCTGCAAGGCTATTTTAACTGGTAATTATCAAAAGGGAGCTTTCTATCTCCAAGAAATGGAAAGCAAATGCCTTTCCTGAATTTGTAAGTGTGACAGAATCTGGGCTCTGTGTTTGCCAGCTGCAGTGAGCTACAGGGAAATATTGTAGTTCAAGATGTAGGGCCTTGGAACACTCAAGTCACCTTGAATTAGGACCTGATGGCTACACCCCAGAGTAAGGGAGACTCAGAAATAGATCTCATCCCAACAATCACTAAGTCTTGAAGATTCCATTTGCTATGTACTTCTTGAAACCTTCCATTATTTCTTGCACACTACCAGATTTTCATGACCTCATTTCTGGATTACTACAGCCACCACTTGTTAGTCTTCTTGTCTCCAATTTTATTCATTTCCAGAATGCCAGCAGAATAACCTTTGGGTGTCCTCCCCAACTGATCTCACCATCTGAATTCTTCATGTGCCTGTAATAATTTAGTCCTATGAATAATTCTCCAGTTCACCTTCCACCATTCTCCTTCCTTCCTTCTCTTCCTTTCCTATCTTCTGACTTCTTCATTTATTATTCTTGGAACAGAAGATGCTTTTTTGCCACCAGGCTTTTGACATGCTCAGCCATCTACATGGCATTGTCTATTCTCTCCACCCTTTACCTCAATATTTCTTGTTCTTCCTTCTCATCTAGCTTTGACATGCCTTTCTCATGACTGCCATGAAGTCTCTCCTAACCATCCATGAATGTACCAGACTATATGTATCTATGATAATTGCCTCGATATATTATTAATGTCCCTTGTTGTAGGCTGTCCTGAGGGCTCTGTGCAAAAAAACTTTGTGTTTTCATTGACTTCATTTCTCCAACCCAATGTTTAGCACTTAGCATATTTAAATAAATATACAGTAAATGAATAAAGGATCTAAATATTTAGATGCCATGCTTTATATCTTAGCATTCCAAGGGCCAACCTATAATTGTTCATAAAATAAGTGATTCCAGATCTCAGAATGTAGAATAGATGTCCCCTCTCAAGCAGCTCACTGGCTAGTTAGGTTGACAGTTTAAAGTGGGCACTAAAACTTCTAGAGCATCCCCACCTAGAAAGCTGGGAAGAAAAAGGAAAACCTGGGGCATATCTCAGCTATGATTTTACAGCTCATTCCATCACAGATGGCCTGGGAAGGCACACCCCAATGTGCTCCCGCTTATATTTCCTTTCATCCATAAAAATCATCATCCTACCTTTATGGCTATCTCCCCAGAGGAGGTCCTGTAAGGATTCATGCACTCATTTTTGCAAACTATATATTGATATTTTTTGAATGGAGATACTCTATGAATACAAAATGTTTTTTGTCATTAGTCCATACGCCCTATCACAGTCCAACCTATTTGATTCTGTGCTACCAAACAGCTGCCGGCACCCACCAAGAGCATCTGGTTCTATTTCCTGTTGGCAAGGGCCCCATTAGCAGTAAAACAGCTAATGCCTTTTAGATGGCCTCATGATTACAGCTTTTATTGGTATCCTAGGTAATTGAGTTAATAAATTTAATTGCAAGTCCTGATACTTCCTCCCACCTGCCTCTACTCCTTTCCTAGCTCCTCTTTGTCGCCTCTCAAAAAAAATAAAAATAAAAAGCAAAAAAACCATTAATAAGAATATGAATCTAATAGGACAGGTGACCTCACAAAACACTTCTGAATGACTTCAAAATGTCACTGGGCCCACCCCAGTTTGTTTATAGCAGCATGCAGTACCATGACTCACATTTACTACCCTCTTCCTTTCAAGCTAATTTATAGAACTGTCCACACTACATCGAGCAATACCCAGAGTATATAGTGTATTGCCACAAAGATTTCCAAGGCAATATTTATAGTTGCATGGGAGAATATGGGTACAGGTTTCTGGATCTCTCAACTAATAATTCACATACTACATTGTAAATCACGATGAAATATTACATATTACACAATAAAACAACAACAGAGAAGAGACAATTGAAAACCGAAATCTTCTCTTGAGAAACATTTTTAAGATCTTGCTGAAAGACTAACAGATCCTGGATTGCAAAATGTATTTCTCTCAGGAAGACAGTCTCCTGGATGGCTCTGGGTATTTTTTTGTTGTTATTACTCTTAGACGTTTGCCAGGTTT
The DNA here is from genome assembly GCF_029281585.2 of Gorilla gorilla gorilla. NCBI lineage: Eukaryota > Metazoa > Chordata > Mammalia > Primates > Hominidae > Gorilla > Gorilla gorilla. The sequence goes on from NC_073228.2 coordinate 105,471,900, forward strand.
ACCACTGGCTAATGTTATACGCCCAAATGGCTCTTTGTGTCCCTAAATTAAGTACTTTACCCCCTTATAAAAAATACATTACCCTCATGTCTGCCTAATTAAGAGAGGTTGATGGAGACATTAGAGATTCAGATGTTCAGTGTCACACTATAATATATGCCACCAAACATATTATTCAAATTGCTTTCATGCCTAACTCCAGCTCAATGACCCTTTAAATCCCTTCTGATGATCATCAGGCTCTTGGATCCTGTCTTTCTGCTCTGTGTAGTTTAATTCTCAGCATTCAAAATACAAATTCACATCAGAGGTGGATATGATATCCAAGAGAGCGTAAGTAGTTATTTCTATATATTAAGCACTTCACAAATATCATCATATTTAATCCTCACATCCCGTAAGGCAGGAGTTGTCAACCAGGGGAAATTTTACCCCTGAGGGTATATTTGGCAATGTCTGGAAACATGTTTGTTTGTCATAACTAGAGAGGAACTACTGGCATCCAGTGGGGCGAGGCTAGGGATGCTGCCAAAACCTTATAAACTACAGAATAGCCCTTATGATAAAGAATTATCCAGCCCAAAATGTCAATAGTGGTTAAGAAACCATACTACAAGGTATTGTCTTCATTTAATAGAAGAGGAAACACAGGCTGAGAAGCGATGAAGAGCTCGCCAAGCTTTGCTCAGATTATAAAGGGCAGAGCATAAATTCAAATCTAGATTTTCCTAACTTCGTAGTTCAATCTCTTTCCACAGGGCAATGTAGCTTCGTAGAGCTTCGGGAAACCAGTAAGGAAACACGGAAGTTAAAGCCAGTATTTCTTTAACTGCTAAACACCCCAAACCACATTATGTCAAGAGAACAGTTTTTGTAATCGTCATCCAATATGAAAATAACATTACTGTAATCATTGCAGAAGTCTGCCGCAATCTGCCACATAGGTGGATGTGTGATGCTTCTGGCTACAAATTTCCACTTGAGGATGCCATAGTGGCCCGTCTACAAAATGCAGATGTGTCAACAGAAGGCCTAATTGATGGATAGAAATGACTCTGCAATGGAAATTTCGTGTTGTTAAAATGGCAAAAAAAGAATGTGATACACCAGGGTATAGGCTGAAAGCATAGTAAAAGATGCTAAGCCATAGCAAGAGCCAGAGGATGTCGTGGGAATGATTCCAAGGAACCTGCTACAGGTTTCACATAGAGAATTCTGGAGATGACCGATTTTGTTTGTATCATCAAGGCTTCCCCGTAAATTCACATTTTATGTTTATATATATGTTTTTATTTCTTAATACTTTTTGCCATACTTAGGAAAAAGAGAATGCATCACAAAATCTAACTTAGGATGTGAAAATTAATAAATTCATTGTTTAAATTCAAATATTTGTTTTATGAAATGTTTTGTTTTCTTTTCAGTTAAACCCAGATGTTTTCAATGCATGCCAAATGCTTCTTCATGCTTTCTTTAACTTATTTGCATAATTTATTTATGTTAAACAAAAAACTTTCCAGAGTTCTTGTTTTTCATTTTTTCCCATAATTTGTATTCTATGGCCATTCAGTGTACCTAAAACTAAAAAACAAGCAATTGTTTTCTGCATTGTCCTCCTTTAGAGTTAAGATACCTAAACCCTGGTAATTTGATTGGATTGTGAAGATCGTTGTGGGAGTGGAAGAAGGACAAGATTAAACCAGTCCTGAGACAGGTCTCCAACAGGGAACAAAGGAAAAGAGATAACAAACCAAAGCACACCCAGATCAAAGACCAAGGATAATCCAGAGGCTGGTGTAGCAAGATTAGGGCCAGAAAACAAGGAACCAGATGAAAACTCAAACCTGAAAGGGAGGCTGACGAACAAAATCCACAAAATCAGGTGAATGCAGTTAAAGACACGGGAGGATTTAACATCCAGGTGTAGCCAGGACTGGGAGAATTGTAAAATAGAGGAGCTTGAAAAACCTTTGAGCTGCCTTTGTTCTAAATCTGAAAACTGAAGCCCATTGTTCCCTCATGTTGCACTATAATGAGTGGCGAAGGTAGATCTTGAATCCAGATCTTCTTTCTGATCCAGTGTCTTAAAATCAGGAAGAAAGTTGCTCTGAAACATTCAAGCTTTCTAAACTACCTACTCAGAGACCTGTGCTGCTCCCTTAATTGCTCATGATGGCTAAAAAACTGCATTCTGACCCCCTTCAGTTCCATACCTGTGTGCATGTCACGATTTGGGGCTTGACTCTTCTGCCAGATTCGGGCTTAGTGTCAATTCGTTAGTCCTTAGCTGTCCTCTTGGCTTTCACAGCTTATGGCTGTGGTCTCAGACCCTTTCACTGAAATCCGTGATTCCCTGGTCGCAAACCACAGACTTCCACCAATCCCGGAGTGCTCTGCTGCCACCTAGGGGCAAAATGCAGTACTACCTCAGCTGCTCTGGGACGCTGTACTACACAGTAATTAATACTGTAGATATTCATGAAGTCTTTTACTTCCCAACCGATTTTTCCTCATATTTAAAGCAAAACAAAAAAGTCCATCACTTTTTATTGACACTGTTGGTAGTCATTAAGGATAGACTTTGACTCTTTACCAAACTTGCAGTTCCCAAAGAATCTTGGGATTTCTGTTTTATCACCAGGTATTTTCAAAACCATAACACCCCCCTCCAAATTTCATATGATATAAGGGCAAAACAGTTTTGCATGTTCTGTGTTCATAGCTAGAATTAAAGTGGATCTGAAGGGAAAGAAAGCTACAACGCCAAAGCTTGCTTGTCAATAAAATGATAACGAGAAGAGAAAATGCCACCAGATTTAACAATGTCACCTTCATACTAAACCAAAGTATTACAAATATTACCTTCTGGGCAATTAAAGCAGGTGGTTAAGGTTGTAGGGAAAAACATAGAATGCATCTTTCTCTTTCTCTCTCTCTCCATTTATGTATACACAAAAATATGCATATATTTTTAAAGCAGAGCATATATGATCGGGGGAAGAAGGTAATTAAATTGCACTGACATATATATCCACATATCTACTTCTATTTTTTTGAAATACGGCAGTGGCAATATTAGAAAAAAATATTTCGAGGTTTTCAAAGTATTGAAAATAATGGTATCATTTTTTAAGAGCCACCCTATCTAAAAATCAAATATGTGAATCAGATAAAAGTTTAGATTAGTTTCTAACTTCCACCCTATCCAGACCTCTCAGGAGTTCTCTGGAGCTGTGGGAATATCTCCAAGCACAGATGGCAACCACTGATGGGGTACAAAGCCCAGGTTCTAAAGTAAGACAGACCTGGGAATGAGTCCAAGTTATTAACTATGTGACTTTGAGGAGGTTGTCTCTCTTTGTGAGAATCATCCACAAAAAAACAGCTAGAAAGACCAAGTCTTTATGTTACAGCTTACACTAAGCTCTTGTTGAGACAGACTTCCCCTGACAGAGTTCCCAATGCCTTTATGTCTCAGTCCTATGACTTTCCAAAACTCATATACCCAGGAAACATGAAGAGTCTGGTATGTAAAACCACCTGCCTAGACCCATTGCTTGTCTTAGAGAGAGTTAGAGAATATGGCATAGGCAGATTGCATAAACCGTTGTTTGTAATCCAGCCTCAAGACTTTGGCCCTGAGTATAGTTGCTGAGTCATTACTCCTTTTGTCACTCCCATCCTTCTGCAGGGTTCTTAACAAACCCAAGAACCTCACTCATACTTGTTTGAAAACCCCATGTGTTTTCTGTTGGTAATTGTATCACAATATCAGACAGTATAGAATCAATCAGATGACCAGAGGAGAAACAGTCCAAGCACCCCAAATAAGCCAAGACAAAGACTTTCTAATAAAGACTTTAGACTATGTGATCTCTACTATTCTATAAGCGCAACACTATGGAATACTAATATAATAAGTTATCAGTTAGGATGGGAAGAAAAGGTACTTATATGTGTCTACCAGTAGCAACTCCTCATACATCTCTCTCTTTCTCTTTCTTTTTTTGTCTCTCTTTTCTCTCTCTTTTTTCTTTCTTTCTCTCTCCTCTCTCTCTCTCTTTTCTTGACAAAGTCTCGCTCTGTCGCCCAGGCATGAGTGCAGTGGCATGATCTCCACTCACTGCAACCTTCACCTACCGGGTTCCAGCAATTCTCCTGCCTCAGACTCCTGAGTGGTTGGGACTACAGGCATGCTAATTTTTTCGTATTTTTTAGTAGAGACTGGGTTTTGCCTTGTTGGCCAGGCTGATCTTGAACTCCTGATCTCAAGTGATCTGCCTGCCTCAGCCTCCCAAAGTGCTGGGATTACAAGCATGAGCCACTGTGCCCGGCCTCTTCATAGGTGGTTCTTTGGCTAGTTCCTATTCTTGTCTTGATAATATAGTCAGTTTTGATTTGAAAACTTATCTGTGTACTCCACAAACAAAGCAAGCTTTAAAGAGAGAAATAGAGGAAAAATATCATGGCTCATTTTAATTTCTGACTTCTTGGCCAGCTCCTCACTTAAGTCATTGGTATAGAAAGAAATGTGTATTGCTACATAGAGAAAAATATATTTTTCTTTGACTAAAATGTAAGTTATTTCCATGGATGATTCCAAAAGTCCCTCTAACTAACTAGATTCTAAGAAAATATAGCAATTTTTTTGTGAGGGGCATAATAAAGATGATAACAGGCTACCCTTCCTTACTTTTGGTAGATGTCTATGGTACTTTAGGCTAACAAATAAAACAGTACCAACTTTATGGAAGACTTGGTTTAGGATCCGATCGGTTGTATAACACAGAGCTTTTGGATATTCATAAAACAAATCAATTCTACTGAAATATATTACTGAGGGTTATTAATGTTTGTGTTACTTCTGCTAGTGGGAATTGTAGTTTATTCAAATGTGCATATATATATATATATACATATATACATATATACATATGCACACCCTTACACAACCTTTAAGCATTTTTCTCTTTCACCAGCAGAAATACAATTTCTGTTACTACAAGCAACATTTAACTACCACCACCCCATATCAATAATTTTTTAGTGTACAAAATACTAAAAGGCATAGAAAACTCAATTTCATTTTAAAAGCCCAAATATACACTCAGATGTGGAGTACAACCTTAGTATTGGCATAGATAGCTGAAAATGCATCCAAATGACAACATAAAATAGGTCAAGAGTTACCAAGTAGATCATCCCTTTGATTTATTTTACCCTCTAGGTATAAAACTATCAAGTTACTTGATGTAAAGCCCAGTGGCTACCAAAAACTATACATATATTCTTCCTCATTTTTAAAAAAATGAAATAACACAATATATATATTAGAGTAAGTAAAATGCGAAGACACAGTATGTAGCTTGGGTTTGAAGCCTCCAGTAAAACAACAGATCCATATGGACTGCTGGAGAGTTATACAGTGTTTTAGTGAAAAGACCTGGTGTGATAATTACCTCATTTTACAGATGAATAAACTAAGACCCCAGGTCATAATGTTATTAAATGGCAGAACTGGGCAAGAACTAAAATCTTCTAACTTTTACCCCAGTGTCTTCCTATGATCCTTCAACAATTACTTCTGCCCATAGAGATTACTTTTTTCTTTATTGCCATGAACTTATGAAATTACAGATTGTGGAATTATAACTCATTTTTCTTAGCTTCTTGAGTGAGTTAGATTGAAGTTAAAACCCCTGCAAAAGAGAAAAACAAGTGATTCTGAGCATTCAACAAGGAAACTGTAAAAACCACATACCTTATAAACCTCCCCAGTCCCTAGCCATGCCTGCCCACATAATTCAGGCAGAGGCTGGCCTGCCATTCTGAAAGCTAGCACCAAGTGTGGCCTGGCAAGGAGGAGTGGAGCAATTTGTCTGCTCCCTGGCATTGCGACTGAGGCTTCTATTGGGGCTATGCAGTTGTCACTGGGCTTTTCAGGGATTGAAGGCCTGTGGGGATCCCCATGGACTTAAGTGTTACCTCCCCGTCAACTCCAGGTGGTTCTCTGTATCAGTCCAGAGGTCCAGGGTTGGGGGGCGGGGGTGGCTGGGGCGAGGGGTTCTCCTCTTCCCAGGATTGCACAGGTTCCTGTGAGAAGTATGAATTTTCTGAGGGCTCTCACTTTCACACTCTTTCTCCATGTTAGAGAGCTTCTCCTGGTTCCGTAAAAGTCCTGGGTGAGTGGCTGCCCGGTTTTGCTCTTCTCTTTTCTTCATGTTGCCTCACTCCCTTGATGGGTCTCAATGTGCTTTCTTAGGTGGTCCACTTGCAGAGTTAGTGTTTACTCACCACTTTGTTTTCTCTCTGTGAGAGCAGAACACACCAGCTATTTCTAGCCCACCATGTTGAGCCCGAACCCTAATTTTATTAAAAAACTCAATGTTGTGGCTGGGCACAGTGGCTCACGCCTGTAATCCCAGTACTTCAGCAGGCTGACACAGGAGGATCACGAGGTCAGGAGATCGAGACCATCCTGGCTAACACAATGAAACCCATCTCTACTAAAAATACAAAAATGAAAAAAAAATTAGCAGGGCGTGGTGGCAGGCACCTGTAGTCCCAGCTACTCGGGAGGCTGAGGCAGGAGAATGGAGTGAATCCGGGAGGTGGAGCTTGCAGTCAGCAGAGATCAAGCCACTGCACTCCAGCCTGGGCGACATAGCGAGACTCTCTCTCTCTCAAAAATAAATAAATAAATAAATAAAATAAAATTCAGTGTTGTATTTAAGGAATTTTTTTTGGTTTTTGTTTGTTTTGTTTTGTTTTTGTTTTACCATTAAGAGGTTAACTTCACGAAAACAGGAAACATGTCTGATTCTTTGAACTACTGTTTTACCCATGCCTAGCATAGGGCTTGGTACATAACAGACACTGAATTAAAATAAAATAGTTAAGTAAGAGTAGAAAGAAAGGATATAAGGAAAAATAAAGAACAGTAAGCAAGGAAGGAAGACAATGGAACTAAGGAAAAATAGAAGTGGCAGGAAGGTTAGTTCCTGCCTGCCAACTAAAGTCATGATGGTCTTGAGGATATTACATCATTGCACAGGCCAAGCTCCTGTCAAGTAAGCCCAAGGAGTCAAGGTTGTGCTGATGACTGCCTGTGCATGTCCCTTACTATGTGACCAATGATACCCAAGACTATTCATATTCTACTTATACCATTTGTGGGAACAGGATGGAAAGTTTCATGTAGATAATGTTAAGAAGTTTGTTGTTGTTGTTAATTTTCTTCTGTCTAATCTGAGAACTCGTTACCCAGTAATCTCTCAGGAACCCAAACACTTTGATCATATCAACCTGCTGCTACTAGCATTGCTTATGTCACAAAGAAAACTAATGATCCCTTTATTCACCATACTGAATGATGTTCCTGAAATCAGGAGGTAAAATCTCATTGCTTTTTCCTTGAAAATGGCCTACCCAAAACGTGACTTGTTTTTCATACAAAACATGGCAGAAGTGACTTTATAGGACATGTAGGGTTAAATTATAAGACGTTTCACAGCTTCTGCCTATGTCTTCTGTGACTTTCGCTTTTGCAAAACTTATTCTAGGATAAGCCAGCCAGCACTAAGAAATTTGACTTCCCTAGGATTGCCATACTGTTAGGAAGTCTGAAGCAGACATGTGGAGAAACTGTAGAAAGAGAGCTAGATGCCTAACCATCTTCCAGGTGTTGCACCCAATTCTGCAGAGGTGACAAATATAGAAATGAAGAGGTCATCTTTGGCTTTTAGCCTAGTTGAACCTCCAGATGATTCCTGTTTTAGCCATCATCCAACTATAAAAGCATGAGAGGCCTCAAGTGAGAATTGCCCAGCTGAGCCCGGCCAACCCACAGTACTGAGAGATAATAAGAAATTATCATTTAAAGCCGCAAGAGTTTTGGGGTGGTCAGTTATGCAACCTTAGTTAACCCAAAGCACTGAACAAAAGTATTACTTTGGAGAATTTATTTTCAATAACAAGGAAGAGAATGTGCTCTATCATGATCAATAACTATATATAACTAGCATTTGTTTCCTAGGGACCATGTGCTTCAAAGTAGGTCTATAAACTCTCCGTGTCTGACATATGATCCGCACTAGTCTAGAGAGATCAACTTGTCAGGCATTCATGAAAGCTTCCTCTTCCACTGTGAAAAACATAGTATTTCTCATACGGAAAGAAAAAAAAAATTCCCTCCTACTTTTGCATTTCTGTGGGCTCAGTGCAGCTACAAGTCAAGATAAAAACTAATACCCAGTGGTTCCCAAATCTTAAAGTATGTTTCTTTTAAAAATTGTATCTCTGTGGTGCCTACCTCCTCATACAATTTCAGAAAGATAAGTGCCCACCAATTGTCAGTGCAATTGGTGTCAATGCAATTGACACTGCATTCCACCAGCAATTTAACCTCATGTTGTGCATGTTTTGTGATGTCCCTGCCAGTCAGACAACCACAACAACTCAAAATGCTGGAAGGATCTACACATATTTTCAGTAGAACAATATTTTAATACTTCCTAATACCTATACTTCGATGATATCATCCACCTGGCCTTACTCTTTTACATACTTTATTTGCATTGATATATTAATATCCTTCATCCCATGCATTTGCCCCCTTCCCCCAACTACAACAGCTCCTTGCACTCATTTTGTCTACGTGCTTTTCCAATTCTGTGGATTGTCAAGCCTCTTTTTTTTTTTTTTTTGATAGAGTCTCCCTCTGTTGCCCGGGCTGGAGATTGCAGTGGTGCAATCTCAGCTCACTGCAACCTCTGCCTCCCTGGTTCAAACAAGGCATGCCTCAGTCTCCCAAGCAGTTGGGACTACAAACACGAGCCACCATGCCCAGCTAATGTGTATTTTTAGTGGAGATGGGGTTTCACCGTGTTGGCCAGGCTGGTTTGGAACTCCTGGCCTCAAGTGATTCACCCACCTCGGCCTCCCAAAGTGCTGGGATTATGGTCGTGAGCCACTGTCCCCAGCCCTCAAACCTAATTGTTTTTAATGGAGATGCCAGATTTTAGGATGTTCTTCAAGGCTCTCCAACTTCAAATTCATCTGTATAATGCATACACTGCCCAACTTTTAGTTTCAGATTACGTAAAATGGGAGTCACCTCAAAGAACATCCACATTGCTGCCAACACACAATTCCTACCAACAACATAACCAACTCACTTTATTTTTCATCACAGAATTCAGTTAAGTAATTATACTGTTCTCCCAGAATTCCATAATTCACAGGAACTATGGAAAAACGTATCTCACTAATGACAATAGCCTTTCAAAAAACTCTAGGTTAGGATGCCCAGTTATTTAGCAAACATGTAGTGAGTATTTGCTTCATTTGCAGGGGCAGATTTGGAGCCTGGAATTGCCACAGCCAAAAAGGCAAGATAAGTTTCTTGTAAAAATCCAAGGATGGAATACCAGAAAAAAAAAATCTCAAAACTAAATTTAGCGATCTTGGGGTACAATTAAAATAAAGGTCCAAGAGCAAAGTGTGTATGGATATGAATTCATCCCATTGACTGGTTTCATGATGTACTTTACAAACAATGAAAGCATCATATAAAATTAAAGGCATTCTATGAAATTACAGGCATTCTATAAAGTGACTTCTGCCATGTTTTACCAGGAAAAAAAAAAAAACCCAAAAAAAGTTGAGTCATTATAGCTAGGCCATATTCTAAAAGAAAGGATGACATTTCGCCTATTTATTTCAGAAGCACCATTCAGTACAGAGAGGGAAGGGATTGATGGTTCCCCGTGTGATATAAGCAGTGCTATTAGAAACAGGCTGATATGATCGGAATGTCTGGTCTTCCTTGCAATATTGGAAGTGTACAAAATATTAACAATATAAGTAAAGAAAAACACTATCAATATGGTATTCCATGTAATTAATAAATAAATCAAAATCAAATTTTTGAATTCAAAATGAAAAACAAAATTCTGCTTCATAACATTTTGTAGTCTATTTTAAACTAATTTAAGAAAGAAAATTTTTCTTTAAAGTTTTTTGGATGAAGTTAGAAGTTTATCGTTGTCCTGATCTTTTGCACTCAAATAATTTTCAGTATTTGTCTAAACAAAAACACTGCTTTTACATGGATCCATCTGATTTGACAGCATAATCCTTCTCATCATAACAATCAAGCTGGAGCTTGATTTCACCACTTAAGTGAAAATTGGTTTTCTAATGGAAAAATACATCATAATTATGTCGATAAAATTCCTGAGCAAAACTACTTAACAATGCAAGATTCAATACTAACTCTTAACTTTGCGGAATACCTATGCAAATTGCTTCCTAGGAAACCAACTGTTTTATTGTTTTGTTTTGTTTTTTCCTTATGCAAGGTCTTTTCTTATTACTCAGTTTTTATAAACTGGCTATTTCATTCAACAACTAACAAAGATTTGTCCTTTATAATGTAATTGAGAATGCTAGTGACTTATTTTTAATCTTCCTTTTGAGAGCCTAACTGTATCTCCTTCTAATACATATAAAACATTATCTCTAGCTAAGCCACAGATGTGGTAAGTGAATGCAAAGGTTATTCGTATTTCCAAAGAGTACCCAGGGGAAACATTTTTCGCCTCTTTCCCTTTTAAACATTAACTCCTTTGTTATTCTCCGTATTTCAGTTATTTGACAGCTCAAATAGTAAATGAAAAGCACTGCACCATCAAATACATTGCATTATATATTCTCCTAATTTCAAATCACATTAGATATGTGTATGTCCTTCCATCTCAATTCTGACTGGAAATATTGAAGATAAACATATCTCATTAATTAAGAACTTAAGTATTATTAAGCAATTTTGAAACAAGTTAAAATTTTTTCAGAAACAGTAAAAATCTAGATCATCACTGCAAAAGAAATATAATGTGAGCAACAAATAGAAGCCACATAGGTAATTTTTTATTATCCTATCTAGTAGCTGCACTTAAAGTGTGAGATGAAACAGTTGAAATTAATTTTAATAATAAATATCCAATATATGCAAACTGTTATCAATGCATAAGCAATATAAACTCATTCAAAATGTATTTTACTTTTTTTCAAATTAACTTTAAAAATCCAGCATGTATTTTGCATTTACAGCATATTCTAATCTGAACTACTCACATTTCAAGAGCTTTTATTAGCCTCATGGCTAGTGGCTACCACATTGACCAGTGAGTTCTCAAGGGTAAAGGGCCAAGATCTATCTTAACAGAGACTCATTGCCCTAGGACTACTTATGAAAGATCAGAAATTTTTAATAAAGTTTCATAAAGCTCAATCATTTCTAAAAGCCTAAGCAATTCATGGAAAATATATATTTTTAGGGAACTTCCATGAGTCATGAGAGATGACTCAATGAGTGGCTTGAAAAGTTCACATCATGCCCTTCCATCCCTGTTTATGCAGCCCAGTTTTATGGGTAGCTAAGTATAGCTTATATTGAAAGGAATTCCCTTTAATTACTTTACTTTAAGATGACTATTATCTAATCCACTTTCTTCTCATTTCACTTGCCTAGCATATACGAAGCATTTGATATTCCCTTTCTTGCTGCTTCCCCTGAACTCAGATTAAAGTATGATTTAGAATGGGATCTATCCACACAAACCGTACTATTTATATTTTTTTCAGCTTTATTGAGGTACCATAAATTGTACAAATAATTGCATATATTCAAGGTGCACAATGTGATGCTTTAATATATATTTATATATAGTGAAATTATTACCACAATAAAGCTAATTAATGTATCTATGACCTCACATGGTTTGTGTGTGTATGTGAGGTGAGAATAAGATCTATTCTGTTAGCAAATATCAATCATACAGTATATTATTATTACTGTAGTCACAATGCTATACATTCAATCTTTAGAACTTATTCATATTTTAACTAGAAATTTGTACATTTTGACCAAAATTTCCCCATTTTCTTCACTGCCCAACCTCTGATAACCACCTTTCTACTCCCTATTTCTATGTGTTTATCTTTTTCAGATTCTGCATATGAGATCATGCAGGATTTGTCATTCTGTATTTGTTTATTTCGCTTACCATGAAGGTCTCCAGGTAAATCTTTGTTTTCATATATGGCAGTATTTCCTTCTTTTTAAAGGCTGAATAATATTCTATTATGTATTTTCATTAAAATAGATTTTATTTTATTTCCATTATATGTAATATTTTATTACATTTTAAATAAAATTAAAATTATGGCTGGTTAGTATTCTAAAACCTGATAAGCTATTTTATATTTTACCAAGGAAAATGTCTTCTAACGTTTATTCATTCTGCCTATATTTGCTCATCACCATAAAGGATAAAACAACCTCCAAGCAGAGATGAGATCATCATTGCATGACTTTGTGCATGTTTGTCTTGTCTTCACATTGTTCCACAAGGTAGTTATACTAATATCACAGGAGCAGAAATTAATGTTATCCCACGCAATGAGAGACAGGCTGGAGACCTACACATGGTAGGTGTATTGATTTCTTCATTGTGTAAAAGGATGTATTAAAATGCGTAAAATAGCCATTTTGAATTTTGACCCTTTCAGAAGCATCCCATTTCACCATACTTCAAAAATGTATGATGATTTCCATGTGATTCTGCTGTTGTTGTTGTTTCTCTTGAAGCGGTCTGATTGTTAGGAAATTGGAGGTAATTGTAAATAAACGTTAAATTTCCATGTTAAACTCTTTGAGGCTAAATGTCTACTTCTCTATTTTTCCTAATAACAACACCAGAAATCATTCTATTTGGGCGAATAGGCTATGTTTGGTTTCCAAAAATGTCACATTTTAGCAAAATATCTTCCAGGAAACAGGAGTCAGGAAGCAAGGACTTTGGTAGCTAATGGGAGTAGTTAAGCTTTAGAAATAGAAATAAAGTAGTGATCACTTTACTATTTACTTAAAGTTAAAGGACAAATAAATATCATATTTAATGCAAAAATGGCTGCAGTGTATTTTGGTAAACTTACAGATGAGAAATGCCAAAATCACTTTAGCTCTGTGATTGCAAGTAAGTGACAAGGCATCCCAGGGCATGTGATTAAACTGCCACGGAAAAATGCAGTGAAACTTTTAGTGACAGACAAATTGAAAACTTTCTAACAGTAATGTCACATTAACACAGAGCAAGTGCAGTAGCACAGCAATGAGGCCAAGGAAGAGAAAGAACAATGAATGTGTTTGACAATCCCTGTCTGGGTATTTGGGATTATCCAGACAATAGCAGAGAAAACAATTGCCAATCAAGTGAATTAAACAAGATCTGAGTAAAGACTGTTGAGTAAAAGGACATCTGATAATGCTTCTAAATTTATATCCGCATACACTATAAAATAATTAAACACAAAGCAAAAGAAAATGAGTAAAATGGAAATAATCCTTCTAAATTTATATCTGCATACACTATAAAATAATCTAACACAAAGCAAAAGAAAATGAGTAAAATGGAAATGAGTAATGAGTAAAATAACAGAGGTGAATTAAAATTTATCTAGAAAAAGGAATTGATATGTATTTATAATCCTATGAACAAACTAACTTGTCACCAAGTGTCACTTTGCATGAGGATTATTTCTACTATTTTGATATATGAGAGCCTGAGAAGAAAGGTGTCAGGCATTCTGGGACCTTTGTGCCACCAAGTTAGGGATATGGGTAGGGAAAAAGATTAATAATATGAACTGGCAAAAGGCAGTGTTGTAAAGATTGGATACGGATATAATTCTCTGTGAAAGTGTCAATGAATGCTATTCAAAATTTAGTATGCATACAAATCACCTGGGAATCTTTTTAGCATGCACATTCTAACTCAGTAGGTATAAAGTCTGCACAGCAATTCTGCATTTGCACAGAGCTCCCAGGTAATATTGACACTGCACCTTTACACATCACCTATTGTGTCTTGGATCTGTGTAACCACCAAATCTTACGTTGAATTGTAATCTCCAACATTTGCGGTCCGACCCAGTGGGAGGTGATTGGGTCATGGGGGCAGATCCTTCTTAGCTTGGTGCTGTCTTTGCGATAGTGAGTGAGTTCACTTAACATGAGATCTGGTTATTTAAACTGTGTGGCATCTCCCTGCCACCCTTATTTAAAGTGTGTGGCAGCACCCTTGCTCCTGCTCTGGCCATGTGATGTGCCTGCTCCTGCTTCACCTTTTCCCATAAATAAAAGCTCTCTGGTGCCTCCGCAGAAGCCAAGAAGATGCCAGTGCTATGCTTCCTGTACAGCCTGCAGAACTGTGGACCAATTAAGCCTCTTTTCTTTATAAACTACTCAGTCTCAGGAATTTCTTTATAGCAATGCAAGAATGGCCTAATACACCACCCTTTGAGAAACAGGATGTAATGAACTGTTATAGCTGTGTTTATTATCTACCCATCATGCATTTTGCTCCCCTTTTTTGGTCCCTTTTCTTATAAAAAACACTTTGTGTCTGTGTATGACTATAACCTGCACACTCCTGAACCCTTCACCTATATAATGGTTGAAACATGATCCAAGTCCACCAATTAGAGTCCTCATTCTTTAGACTGTGATTGGATTATTGATGGGCACATGATACAAGCCAGGCAAATCAGAATCTTTTGAAACTTCGCTGAAACTCTTGGAAAAGATGTATAATCTTTCACTAAGATTTCCAGGTTCAAAGACAATTTAATCCATTTGGTGGTGATTCTCTTTATTTCTCTGAACAAAACACTGAGAATGAAGCCAACATGGTGGAAGTGAAATTGAGAGATGGAGGAAGAGAAAATTTCCTAATCACGTAGTTTTAATGCTGAGTTCAGTCATATCTAAGGCCCATTTACCCCTTTGAAGTTCCCAGTTAGTGAGCCAATATATTCTTTTTGCCTGTTTGACTTAATTGGAGTCATTTTCCTTAAAGAAGAGAAAAGAACTGATCTTACTCCTCTCATGCATCTAATATTCTTCTTCTGAATTAAAGTTTCAGGTTTTACTTCTTGCCCTCTACACCTCTCTGATTTACAATATAAAGACTTGCATGTGTAATTTTTCTCCTTTCACAGGTGCTAGACACAATCCTGACACAACAGGAACTCTATTATGACCATCAGCAGAATTCAGGGCCATGTTGGTTGCTCTCATAAAATCACATATTCGAGAAATATGGCTGATTGTTTAGACATCTATCTTTTGTGTCATTACTCCTTTCCATATTGACACTTTTATCTTCTTTCTATCATATTTACTTGACTTACTACTGGTATGTGTTTCTTACAACTCTACAGCTGATAACACATTTAGCAATTATGTCTAATATATTAAATATTCAATATAAATTTAATTTTTTCTGCACTTACTCATTTTCTGCTTCTTGCAGAAATACTTGCATTTCACTTATGTAATATAGAAGAAAAGAAATAGTAACCTAGTATGCAATCAGAATTTTTCCAACCACAAAGACTCAGCAGGTGTCATGTAGAGATGGCATTGTTGTCATTCAGCATTTATATTGCTCTTTATTTCCATCATGCTATAATTCTCTTTACTTTCAGTAAGTTAATGCATGTTTTATCAGATGAGGTAAGAGTTCAACAAGGTCTCTTTCTAAAAGCAAAATCATTTCAAAGTCAATTAGTGCCTAAGATGCTGTTTGGAGAATTAAATTATACATTGTTCTGAATTTGAAAGTCTGCTTTCTTCCGTAAGCAGCTTATTTTTTAAAAAAATATAAATGCTAGTTTCAATTCTGGATATTATTTTACTAGATGATAATTATTAGCATGATAATATTATTTTTAATTTAAATTTCTTACATTCAGAAACGAATGGTTCACCCTATGTCTGCCATAAGGTAAAGGCACTGGAGTATTTCTTCATGAGTTTTAATTCTCATCGTGGGAAGATGTGTTGCCCTGGTGATTCCCAGGGTCAACATGTGGCTTTAAAAATGTTTCCATGAAGACACACAATTTAGGGAAGCATGGTCAACACAATAGGCTATGGAATCTTAGTACCATCAAATGAAGCCAAAATACTAACCAGTTTTTCAGCATTACACCTCTGGCTTCTCACTGACACTGTATTGCTAAGTGTTACTCATTTTTAGCATTTATTTCTCTTTTACTTCTCCCCCATTTCATCCCTCCCCTTGCCCAATACCCAGTACCTTCAAGCTGTTTCTTCAGTTTTGAGAATTATCCATAGAGGTGTAAAAACTTTAAACTTTTTATCGTCTACTCCAAATTCAAGTCTGTTTTATTCTTTAAAGGAAAAAAAAGAGTTGCCTATGGTTCTTGATTTGTGACCCTTGGTAAGGTCCCTGTTGTGAATATTTCTCCAGTGCTCTGTCTTGTGGGCTGAAAATGTTATCAAAAGCACTATCTTCTCTTTGCTCAAATCTACTAAACTAAATTAATTCTTGCTAACAAATTATTGACAATTAGTGACTTTATATATTAACTTTGCCATGTAAAGCATTTTATATTTTCATACAACCTTTATGAACCAAAATGCTTTTCAAAATTACCATTTAATACTACTTCAATAGATACGATACAAAATCCAAATCTCTAAACAACAACAAAAAAACCTAATCAAAATTAACCTGAGATTTTTTGTTGGTAGTTTTGTTTGCCTGTGTTTTTGTTGGTTTGCTTATTTTTGCTCCAGTGAATGCTTAACACCTAGCACAGTGCCTGGTACCCAGTAGGTACTTAGTAAATTACTGATAAACATAAACTAAAAGATGCATTTGTACTGGGTTCCTTTTATGGTTTTACTCAAGCTACTTGTTCCTAGGTTTGGAGCCGCCTGGATGGGACAGCTTCTCACAAACAATTATTTGCCAATTACATCAATCATTCTTCAGATTTTTTTAATGAAACAATCTGTTAGATACCCATCAACCTTGAATCTCCTCATCAAAGCTGCTGAAGATTTCAATCTCTTCACTGAAGCTGAAGTTGCTCAATCACCAATGACTTTGATATCAAATTTAAATCAACTGTTTCTAAATGTGACCTCAATGGAATCCTGGTCATAAAATGAGGTGGAGAACAAAGAATACTCATCTTAATCACCCCTACAGGATTTACTCAAAATGTTGTTTAGTCAAGCCTATGTAAATAATATGAACTGACAATGATTTAGTTAGGTTTCTATAAAAGCTAGCACTGACCCAGGTTCAAGTCATTTTAAGAAAAATGTAGTGTTTACTGACAAAAATCCATGACGACTAGACAAGAAAAAATGTCAAAAATTATGAAGATTCCCCCTTTCAGGGCCTAGATAGCATCTTTTCTTCCTGTGCTTGGTTCTCTTTCCTCTATAAGCCAGCTTCTTCTGGTTACTGATGGGTCTGCTCCCTCATCATGTATGCTTGCCCACAACCCTAAATCTTATTTTCAATTTTATTCCTAAATCAAGTAATTTTTTCAGTTAGACCAGCTTCTGGACACAATATCAGCTACCTCAGTCACTGAATGATGCCTGATTACAAATACTCACGGGAGTAATCTGAATGGTCTAGTTCATCTTTGTGCATATATATATATATATATATATATGCATATATGTCATAAGTTACTAGTGAATGATATTTTAACATTGCCACATACCTCTATTTTAATTCGTCATTATAAATAATAGGTGGTGAATATGGCAAATTAGATAGCAGGATCTGTGTACAGAAATTTACCCCAAAGTGAATGTGACCCAGGATAGATGTAAACTATAATTACTAATAAAATAATTTGTAAGACTGTTGAGGAGTTTTCGACATAAAAATGAGAAAAAAAACTTTTAATTTCCAAAAGTTCAAATCTTCGGATTATTAGCACTTGAGACTTATTACCTTTATAAAAGCAAAGAGTTCTCATTTGCTAGCCTGCCACTTGTAAGCAAATGATCTTACTTTTGTTCTCTCTCCTTTGTGGTTTGTGCATAATATTAGGGCATTTTAATCATTTAAATTTTTTTTCTGCCAGAAAATTAGATACAGGTAATAGGGAAGAAAGAAAAGGGAATCAGCCTTTCACTCACAGAAAATTTAAAGTGTGAATAAAAGAGAAGATGTTCATTTGTAATGAGTGTGAAAGATAGTGTCTTCCCCATGGAGGCACTCATTTCAGAGATGCACTTTCCATTCTTAAGATCCATTTGCAACAAGGCAGAAATTCTGGGCCAGGTGCAGTGGCTCATGCCTGTAATCCCAGCACTTTGGGAGGCAGAGGCGGATGGATAACTTGAGGTTAGGAGTTCAAGACCAACCTTGCCAAGATGGTGAAACCCCATCCCTGCTAAAAGATACAAAAATTAGCTGGGCATGGTGGCACGCACCTGTAGTCCCAGCTACTCTAAACGCTGAGGCATGAAATTCGTTTGAACCTGGGAGGCAGTGGTTGCAGTGAGCCAAGATCACGCCACTGCACTCAAGCCTGGGCGACATAATGAGACTCTTTCTTAAAAAAAAAAAAAAATTCTGGAAAGTAATCCAGGACCCACACAAAGCAGGAAAATTGGTCATTTGTCCCAGGTCTCGTATTTCTAAGGAAGTTAATGATTTAGGTTATTAATGACAAACTAAAAGATGCCATATATGCAACAGTCATATTCATGTATTATGTATTAAGATGTAAATTTGTTTATAACACATTTAAAGAACAGCAATTTTATAATTCGGTTTGGATTTCTTCATTATTAACATGTTACAAACCTAAAAAGTTGGTAATGTTTTAGACCTCTCTCAGCTTCTTTGTAATCTCAGGACTCATGCATGTTCTTTATCTTTTTTTTTTTTTTTTTTTTAAGACAAGTTCTTGCTCTGTCACTCAGGCTGAAGTTAACTCTCACTGCAGCCTCAATCTCCTGGGCTCAAGTGATCCACCCACCTTAGTCTCCTGAAAAGTAGCTGGCACTGCAGGCATGTGCTTTGATGCCCAGCTAATTTCTATATTTTTAGAAATGTGGGTCTATATTGCCCAGGCTGGTTTCAAACTCCTGGCCTCAAATAATCTTCCTGTCTTGGCCTCTCAAAGAGCTAGAATTACAGGCATTCACCGCTGTGCTTGGCCTACTCCCACGCTCCTTAGATCTTAAACGGGGTTATGAAAGAAAATATCTGTTCTCCTTGGTCCACAGTGTTAGAAAGGAAGGTTCAGTCCCTGAAAGAACCTTAAAGGAGCTTATCTATAACCACAGATGTAGCTGCCTCTCCAGTTCTAACTCTTGGTAACTTAGAATCACTATACTTACAGATTTTGTCATCTTCTCAAGTTCTGTTAAATGCCTTCTCAACATAGCCCATTTCTGGAATATGAATGCTTGTCTTCAAAGGCATTTTATGCAATCATTTATAAAGAAGAAGCAAATCTTTCATATTTTGATGTAATTTGCTGTTATAAATTATATTGATGTTTTGACTTTTTATGAGTAATTAGTTGGATATAAAATAGCATTACTTTTAGTTAGTTGAACTATTCATTTCCATGAAAACCACTAATGCAAATAAAAAATATTTTATCACTGCTAAGGTTGCCAACATCATGTTAAGATGAGGCCTTTTATCACCCTCCCTTTATTAATGCATTTCATATCTATAAATTCCAGATCCTTTTACTTGAGACAAATAGTGCCAAAGGAAACTGTTCAATCATCTAGTATTGCCAACTGCTAGATTTTGTCTTTCTCAAGTGATCATAGCTGCTTATGGACATAATGATCACACTTTTCCATTATAATTAAAGGAAGATTTGAGTAAAAGGTAAAGAAAATGTTAGCGACTAAGAATAAGGGACCTTCTTGAAACAGCTTCTGATAATTCCAAGACACATTTGATACATTTTTCTTTGTGTACTTATTCCTTTATAACTTACTGGTGCCAAGTTCTTATGTTGTTTGTTTGATTTGATCTTATTGTAGGAACAAATGCAATGTTTGATTATTACATTTTTAATATTCAAGGTTTCTAACATAAAAAAATAAAAATTCATATTTAATGGATGCACCTATTCTTAAAAATAAGGATAATAATTACAGATACATCAATTCCATACATTTCATTAAAATCCATTAATGTCAGGAAGAATCATTATGTGCATGAAGACTTTATTATTTAACATTATTCAAGTTTTTGCTGTACTCTGGCCTCTTTAACTTTAATAGCCCTTTCTTGTCCAGATAGGAATTTATCCAATTGCACAGACTCAGAAATACATTTCAGCTCATTAAAAGGGAGGAGGACTTACTCTCGCAAAGTGTAATACCTTCCAAGTGCAGCTTCTAAGTTACCAAGAGTTAGAACTGGAGAGGCAGCTACATCTGCAGTTATAGGTCACTTGTCTTCCAAGTCTCCCCAGTGCAGCTAATTTGTTCTTTATGTGAGAAGTTGTTTATTATTATTATTATTATTATTATTATTAAAGTATGAAACACTCTAGTTATACAAAATGGCATACCAGCCTTTTCCCTCTTCCTTTAAAAATAAAGTACAGAGCACTGAATTATTTTCAATAATTGTGTGCTGTGTATAAGGAGGTGGGTGTATTTTTTTAACATCTTGAAAAAAATCATGAAATGTAAAGTAGAACTCCCCCATTTTTAAAATCAAATTATCAGTTTCATAAAAATAAGTGTTTTGTGAAAGCAAGTAATGTAGTAATCATGTCAGCAATCAATTTATTTTTCTCTTAATACTTGAGCCTGTATCTTGAAATAAAGGCTTTAAAAGGTGTTGACCTTTTTTTCTAATTATTAGTTTTGTATTTATAATTTTCATAGGCTATTAGTGGAAATTATTACTTACAATTGGGTAAATATGGGAAGCAAAATTTAAGTTTAGTCTTGAGGTCAGTGTAGGATTTCAGCAGCTAGAAATAAAAAAGAATGTGGAACAAAAAATTTAGGAAAGGGAACTGATGATGATAAGAAGAGTTCCTATACTAATATGGTTAGGCTTTGTGTCCCAACCCAAATCTCATTTTGAATTGTAAACCCCATAATCCCCATAATCTCTATGTGTCAAGGGAGAGACCAGGTGGAGATAATTGAATCATGGGGGTGGTTTTCCCCATGTTGTTCTCATGATAGTGACTGAGTTCACATGAGATCTGATGATATTATAAGGGGCTTTTGGCTTTTCCCTTATACTGGAAGCTTTTGGCTTTCCAGTAAAAGTGTGACTTTTACTCCACACTTCTCTTTCCTGCTGCTTTGTGAAAAAGATGTCTTGCTTCCCCTTCACCTTCTGCTATGATTGTAATTTTTCTGAGGCCTCCTCAGTCATGCTGAACTGTGAGTCAATTAAACCTCTTTTCTTTCTAAATTATCCAGTCTCGGGTAGTTCTTCGTAGCAGCATGAAAATGGACTAATACATATGTACTACTTAGCTAATCTGTTCGGGCGCTATGATATTGGCTTTTCTTGTTATTTTGTAAAATTTTATCTTGATATAATCTTATTTTCTATGACATATGAGGAAACTAATGCAAGATATGTTATGTGACTAACCAGAATAAATTATCAACTACTTGAATTACTAGTATTAAGAAGTTACTTTTAGTCTAGGTCTTTCTGACATAGGTGAATGCTATTTCAAATACACCTATCAGGTGAACAGAAAGTGCTGAGTTTTCCATAGGTCCTCCAAAGAACCCAAAATTATTCTTATGACATTAGTTTGCATTATGTTGAAAATGGCTATGACTCTCTTTGTTTTGCTTTATATTACTGCATTTCATTTTATTTCATTTTACTTATTTTTTTCAGGGGAAAAATATTTCAGCTCTTGTCTTGAACTAAGTTATGAAAATTACGGTGAGGAAAATTCTGTATGTGCTATGCACTATATTCATATACAAATGTATATGCTATATTCTTTTTATTTACTTTAAGAAATTTATTTAAATAGGATATTTTATAACATGGTTGGGACGTCAGTAACCCTTACCATTCGCAGAAATAACCATAATGTTATTAACTATTAATTTTTTGCAGTTTTTTGTATCATTGTAAGATCTCATTACAAACAATATCTAAATCTTATTTGGAAAAACAATGCATACATATATTTGGCAAATGCCAATATTCTCGCGTGAAACTTTTAGACTCCTACTTGCATAATTACTGTTCCTGAAGGTACGTAAGAAGACTTATTCTCATCTGCAGGGACAGTTTGCCTAAAGACAGTTTGACCTCAACAACCTATAGTGGCATACATTTGGCAAACTCCAGTTTTCTTTCCATAGGGGAGTACAAGATGCCTTATTTTGGCCCTGTCTTTAATTTCTAAAGAGGCAGGCTCCTCTAGCCACTTTTCTACTTTTGAAATTAACAAAAGAAAATAGTCAGTGTCTATGTTCACTCAGTCTACGTTCAAGTGCAACCATAAACTCCACAGGGTATATCAGACTCTCTCAAGTATTCTCCATGTTTCAATCTAATAAATTTCCAAATCATTTCTTTTTCTTCCATTTCTTTTCCACATTTTCCTAAGTATGGTAATTGCAACTCTATTAAACTTATAGGCTATAACCTCCTACAGCTGGATCATCTGAGTCTTTTTTGGTTGTCTATTTTTCCCTTAGAAACATCATCTGGAACCTCTAAAGAGAGTAATAGAAAATTATAATCAACCTAAAATTACCAGATATTCTAAGAGAGAGGACGAGCCCCAGATGAAGGGAAAAACCAAGCTTTATATATATATATATATTTTATATATATATATATAAAATAATAAATAGGGTTATGCAACACATAATAATGTTTTAGTCAATTACAGGACACATATATGAAGGTAGTTCAAATAAGTTCAAATAAGATTATAGTGAAGTTGAAAAATTCCTTTCACTTAGTGATGTTGTAATAAAATACATTATTCATATTTTTTTGGTGATAATTGTATAAACAAATCTGCTGCTCTGCCAGTCATACAAAAATGTAGCACATACAATTATGTAGAGTACATAATATTGATAATCATAATGATTACTATGTTACTGATTTATGTATTTACATTACACTTTTTATTGTTATTTTAGAATATACACCTTCTACTTATGAAAGCAAAGGTGAACTGTAAAACAGACTTAAGCAGGTCCTCTAAAAGGCATTATCCTCACAGGAGATGACAGTTCTATGTGTGTGATTGCTCCTAAAGATCTTCCAGAAAAACAAGATGTGAATGTGGCAGGTGGTAATACTGATGATCCTGACCTTGTGTAGGCATAAGCTAATGTGTATCTGTCTTCGTTTTTAATAAAATAACTTACAAAGTCAAATAAATAAATATACTTTAAGAATAGAGAAAAGCCTATAGAACAAGGATATGAAGAAAGAAAACCTTTTGAATAGTTGTACAACATGTTCATGTTTTAAGTGTAATTACAAGAGTAAAGAAGTTTAAAAAATTAAGATTATAAAGTAAAAAAGTTACAGTAAGCTAACATTCAATAACAATTAACAAATTAATTGTTAGTAAATTTATTTTAAATTTTTGTGTAGCCTAAGTGTACAGTGTTTATAAAATCTGCAGTAGTGTACAGTAATGTTCTAGGCCTTCACATTCACTCACCACTCACACACTGACTCACACAGAGCAACTTCTGGTCCTGCAAGCTCCATTCATGGTAAGTGCCCTACACAGGGGCACCATTTCTTAAAATCTTTTAAACTGTATTTTTACTGTGTCTTTTCTATATTTAGATATGTTTAGATAGACAAATACTTACCATTGCATTACAATTGCCCACAGTACTCCATACAGCAACATATTGTAAAGGTTTGTAGCCTAGGAGCAATAAACTATCACACTTAGCAATCAGCTAGGTGTGTAGGAGACTATACCATCTACATTTGTGTAAGTACATGCTATGATGTTTGTACAATGACAAAATTGCATAACACATTTCTCAGAAGGTGTCCCCATTGTGAAGTGGCATATGACTATTTATGTAGGTGTGTATGTGTGTCACCCTCTCTCTCTCTCTAAAGATTTTTGAGAAATAAACAATGATATTTTTAAAAACTTAGAAGCCTGGAAAGAGAAACAAATGTAGTTATTAATAACAATAATTTGGTTAGTATAGTAGCATTATCCGTGATACATATTTTTGTTATTACACAGGTTCTTTATAAGTAGTTATTTTAATGATTTTAGTCACAACAAAACAGAAAAAATATATATATTTCTAATTTTTAAAATAGGTAAGTATTTCCTTTTATTTGTTCTGGTTTATTTGATGTGTGTCCTAAATAAAAGACTTGTTTTCCCAAAAAAAATATTCTGGACATGCAGAGCTCAGTCTCTATGCTCAATATAAAGGCTGATTTAAGTCTCACTAATGAGAAAATGGAGTCCAGTTTATAATGTGGAAATATTTCTTATTCTTTCACTTTGTGCTAGCCAGGATTTATCATTTCTGGCTCTTCAGAAGATGAGTATTCATAATACAAATGGTCATTACTTAACCGAGTTGTAATTCATTTCAACATTATGTAACATTTTTTCTTAGTAATAAAGCATCTATTTTTATTGTTATCAAATATGTCAAGTAGTGCTTATATTACCTGGGCCAATGTTAATTTAACAAAAACATTCTGAATATTTGTGCCAAGAGAGGTTCAATTATGTTATTGCTCAACCATTTCAGCCAATCTGTCTTTATTTTCAAAGAATAGAGAAAAGCCTACAGAACGTGGATATGAAGAAAGAAAACTTTTTGAATAGTTGTACAACATGTTCATGTTTTACAACATGGTTCTTAGAACCACCCTTTAATTAAGGGTCTGATACATTTCTCCCCTCTCATTATCTGTTTGTAAATCTATCACAAGGTAAACAATTTAAGATAGAACACATGAAAATTTACCACATCAAAACTAGTAGATAAATCATGTAGCTGTGAGCATGATAGTCAAGTTATCCCTCTCGGTAGCTAAACGTAAACTCCTTGGATAAAGTTATTAATGGAAGAGAAATGGGTTGGGGAAAGAAAAAGAGTATGTGAGGAATTACAGTAACTACAAATACTTTACCCTAAACAATTCCTGCTCAGAAACAATGACACATTATTCATACATTCATTCTACAGATTGTAAATTCATTAAAGGCAGAGAAACCAAGGTCCCATTCATCACTGTTTAAGCAGCACCTAGCATGGTGTCTTATATATAGTAGAAAGTTAAAATAACATACTGAATAGCTGTTGGTATTTATAAAATTAGCTTACAACTCTGTGGGGTCCCTCATCCTGAAAACATTGCAATGATCTGCCAGTGAGTGTGAATTAGAAGTCTCTAATTCCATCCTCTGTGTAATATTTTCTCCCATAAACTCCAAAATGCCAGCATCATTACTGAGAATAATTATTATTAATTCAGAAAAACTACAGGTATTTATTAAGTATCCGCAAAGTAATAGGCACTATGTTAGGTAAACAAGTCAAACACACACTCAATTTCCTATAGCTCACAGTCTGTTAAAACAGTCAAATTCAATATAATGGAATTAGTGGTATAATGGGAATAATAGAAGGTATACTCTAAATAGGAAGGTGCCTAAACACGTTGCATTATATCAGGAAAAGCTCCAAAGAGAAAGTGGTATCTAATCTGAGAAGTGAATGAAATAGAAGCTGATCAAATGGAGATTTGAGAATGAATGTTTCCGGAAGAAGGTTCTGTAGCTAAAACAAAAACTTTAGTTGAGAGAAAGTTTGGCTTCAATGAGAAATGGAAAGAAATTCAATAATTCTGATGCAGAGAATGGGTGAGGGGAGAGATGAGGATAAAATACTGCGTGGGGTAAGGGAAGGAAGGTAAAAAGAAGCTAGATTATAAAAGGCCTTGTAAATTCCCACATCTGTGCTTTTATGTCATCTTTGATATTTACAAATCACTTTTATCTTTGAATTGCCCAGTTTTTGACTTATTATTCATTGAATTTGCAATAGATTTTTCTCATATATCCTAAAGGACTTCAGATCAGATAAATGTGAAAAGTTATTTCTATATTTGGTAAAGTTTAACACATTCATTCGATTCTTATGATTTTTAAAGAATTTCATTGACTGGGATATTTATGGAAACCTACAGATGATAACCAGAAAATCCTCAGGAAAAAAGTAATTTTCAAAGTATACCTAGAAATAAATTATTTACATACTAAAATAATCTTATCTAGTTGAGATATTATATATTTTTATGTATTATAATTTGAATTTGAGTACTATTAGAATAAATTATTTAGTAAGCAAATGAAATACTATTGGTTGCAGAATCCCAAAAAGAGCACATGTAAAACAAATCATAGATCAAATCAATTTCATCTTTTAATAGTCCATTTAGACTTTGTGCTTTGTACACTGTAACAAATAGAATGCCCCACAGCTACAGGTAACAAAGTATTTAACTCGAAATAAGTTTAATTAAATTTTTCTGTCTTATAATGAAAAGGCCTGATAGTAGAACTTTATGAAATATTACCCCAAATGTTCAAAAAAATGACTGAGAACCTTAGAACCCTTTTTATCTCTGCCATTCTCAGAGCACTGGTCTTGTCTTCTTTCTAACTCTCCTACTGTCACACACTGGGTGCTGCAGTTCCATGCATCACACAAAAACACAATAATGTCCAGTGGGGAAAATAAGGTGCAGCCTCCTCCAATTTAGTTATTTTAAAAACAGACATGTTTCCAAGAAACCCCGTTGCTGACATTTCTTCACTTCCCATTGGACGGAACTGTTTTCACATGCCAGTCCTACATTAATCATCTGTAAATGGTTTGAGATTTCCATAATGAGTTTACCCTAAAGCAGATTTACTTTTAAATTTAGGACAGGGTTGTTATGTTTTTACAGTAGATAACTGAACAAAATCAGATTCTGCTAACAAAAAAGAATGAAAGAAATGGTTGTTGGTTAGAAATAGAAATCATATACTGTCTGATATATTCACACCCACATGACTGGTAAAATAATATAATACAATTTCATTTTATTAATAATATAATATAATTATATTATTAATTTTATTAATATTTGGAAAAAATATGAAGTTAAGTTCAGTGGATAATTATTTATTTATTGTACTCTGAACATTACTAGTTTGATTCTTGGCTTAGTTGCTGTATCAGGCTGGTCTTGTATTTCTGTAAAGAAATACTTGAGACTGGGTAATTTGGCTCACGGTTCTGCTGTCTGTAAAGGAAGCGTATATAGGAGCATCTGCTTCTGGAGAGGTCTCAAGAAGCTTCCAATTATGGTGAAAGGCACAGGGGAAGCAGTCACATAACATGGTGAGCACGAATGGGAGCAAGAGAGAGAGAGTGGGGGCAGGGAGGTGTCACACACTTATAAATGACCAGATCTCTCAAGAACTGACTATCATGAAGACAGCACCAAGCAATGAGGGATCTGCCCCCATGACCCCAAAACCTCCCACCAAACCCCACCTCCAGCACTGGGAATTACAATTCAACATGAGATTTGAGCAGGGATAAATATGCAAAGTATATAAGTTGCCAATAATATAATTATACAGTTTTCAAATACCAGCAATGAAATACAATTTTATATATATATGTGAGCATTTGCTTATAGATAAACATTTCTAAATTCCTTCATAAGGCATGAAAATATTTAACTTGAATAATATTATAGGGATAAAAGATAATCTGTAAAGTGCTATGCACAAAAACTGGCACATGCTACATGCTCAGTAATTGACAGGCAAATCGATGCCCCATAAAAGGCATAAAAGTAAATGATGGATTTTGTTTATTCCTGAGTTCTTCTTAATGCTCAACTACGTAGTAATATAAGGCAAATGCAGTTCTCATCTTTTTATATTTTCTTAATCTAAAATCATCATATTTGTATGACTTTATAGTCAGTGGGCTAAGTTGTCTTCACTACACGTTGTATGAAAATATGTCTCTGGGAGATTTTAGTAGTCAATAATGTAATTCCCAAGATGATGAAATACAGATCTCATGGATAAAGAAATGGTAAAATACAATAGAATAAATTTGACAGGAAAATATTTTTGGCTGAGGGGTATACGATTGACTGCCTATGTTAATAAGCAGTGTCTGTTAT
Source organism: Gorilla gorilla gorilla (assembly GCF_029281585.2). Lineage (NCBI taxonomy): Eukaryota > Metazoa > Chordata > Mammalia > Primates > Hominidae > Gorilla > Gorilla gorilla. The sequence goes on from NC_073228.2 coordinate 105,499,997, forward strand.
ATTAAAAAGGGTTTTTACCTTTCCCAAAACAAAAATAGCAAATCAAATTGAAGCAGGTTGCATAGAATTTAATATATTGGCACGTGATTTTATTTTTGTAATTTTTTTTTAAGTTCGGGGGACATGTGTAAGTTTGTTTTGTAGGTAAACTAGTGTCATGGGGGTTTGTTGCACAGATTATTTCATCACCCAGGTATTAAGCCTAGTATCCATTAGTTATTTTTCCTGATCCTCTTGTGCCTCCCACCTGAAAACTGGAAAAGCCACAATGTGTGTTGTTCCCCTCTGTCCGTGTGTTCTCATCATTTACCTCCCACTTACAAATGAGAACATACAAGATTTGGTTTTCTGTTCCTATGCCAGTTTGCTAAGGATAATGGCCTCCAGCTCTATCCATGTCCCTGCAAAGAACATAATCTCATTTTTTATGGCTGCATAGTATTCCATGGTATATTTCTACCACATTTTCTTTATCCAGCCTATCATAGGTGGGCATTTAGGTTGATTCCATGTCTTTGTTATTGTGAATAGTGCCACAATGAACAAATCTGTGCATGTGTCTTTATAATATAACGATTTGTATTCCTTTGGGTGTATATCCAGTAATGGGATTTCTGGGTTGAATGGTATTTCTGTCTTCAGGTCTTTGAGGAATTGCCACACTGTCTTCCACAATAGTTGAACTAATTTACACTCTCATCAACAGTGTATAAGTGTTCTTTTTTCCCACAACCTTGGAGCATCTGTTATTGTTTGACTTTTTATTAATAGCCATTCTGACTGGTGTGAGATTTTATCTCCTTGTGGTTTTGATTTGCATATCTCTAATGATCAATGATGTTGAGCTTATTTTCATATGATTGTTGGACACATGTATGTCTTCTTTTAAAAAGTGTCTGTTAATGTCCTTTGCCAGCTTTTTAATGGGGTTGTTTTTTTCCTGTGAATTTGTTTAAGATTTTACAGTTGCTGCATATTAGATCTTTGCTTAATGTGTACTTCGCAAACATTTTCTCCCATTATGTAGGTTGTCTGTTACCCTGCTGATAGTTTCTTTTGCTGTGCAGAAGCTCTTTAGTTTAACTGAATCCTATTTATCAATTTTGTTTTTGTTGTAATTGCTTTTGTCATCTTCGTCATGGAATCTTTGCCTGTGCCTATGTTGTGAATGGTATTGCCTAGGTTGTCTTCCAGGATTTATATAGGCTTGAGTTTTACATTTAAGTCTTTAATCCACCTTGAGTTAATTTTTGTATATGGTGTACAGAAGGGGTCTAATTTTAATCGTCTGGATATGGCTAGCCAGTTATCCCAGCACAATTTATTGAATACAGAATGCTTCCCCATTGCTTATTTTTGCAAGATTTGTTGACAATCACACAATTGTATATGTGCAGTCTTAATTCTGTGTTCTCTATTTTGTTCCACTGGTCTATGTGTCTGTTGTAGTACCAGCACCATACTGTTTTGGTTAGCCCTATAGCATAGTTTGAAGAAGGGCAACATGATGCCTCCAGCTTTGTTCTTTTTGCTTAGGATTGCCTTGGCTATTTGGGCTCCTTTTTGGTTCCAACTGAATTTTAAAATAGTTTTTCTCTAGTTCTGTAAAAAGTCTTAATGGTAGTTTAATAGGAATAGCATTGAATCTATTAATTGCTTTGGGCAGTATGACCATTTTAACAATGTTGATTCTTCCTATCCATGAACATGGAATGTTTTTCCATTTGTTTGTGCCATCTTTGATTTCTGTGAAAAGTGGCTTGTAGTTCTCCTGGTAGAGATCTTTCACCTCCCTAGTTAGCTACATTTCTAAATATCTCATTCTTTTGTGGCAATTGTGAATAAAAGCTCTGACCTGATCTGGTTCTTGGCTTGATAATTATTTTTATATAAGAATGCTAGTGATTTTTGCAAACTAATTTTGCATTCTGAGACTTGCTGAAGTTCTTTATCAGCTTAAGAAGATTTTGAGCTGAGACTAGGGGTTTTCTAGGTATAAAATCATGTCATCTGCACAGGGATAACTTAACTTTCTCTCTTCCTATTTGGATATTCTTTCTTTATTTCTCTTGCCTGATTGACCTGGTCAGGACTTCCAATACTATTTTGAATGAGAATGGTAAGAGTGGGCATTCTTGTCTTGGGTCGGTTTTTAAGGGGAATGCTTCTAGGTTAGCCCATTCAATATGATGTTAGCTGCGCATTTGTCATATATGGTTCTTATTATTTTGAGGTATGTTCCTTCAATACATAGTTTATTGAGAGTTTTTAACACGAATGAATGTTGAAGTTAATTGAAAGCCTTTTCTTCATCTATTGAGATAATTATGTATTTTTTATCTTTAGTTCTATTTATATGATGAATCACGTTTATTGATTTGCACATGTTGAGCCAACCTTGAATCCGGGGGTGAAGACTACTTGACATTTCTGGATCAGCTTTTTGATGGGTTGCTGGATTCGGTTTGCCAGTATTTTGTTGAGGGTTTTTGCATCACTGTTCATCAAGGATATTGGCCTGAAGTTTTTGTTGTTGTTGTTGTTGTTGTTGTATCCCAGCCAGGTTTTGGTATCAGGAGGAAATTGGCCTCATAGAATAAGTTAGAGAGGAATCTCTCCTCCTAATTTTTTAAAAATAGTTTTAGTAGGAATTGTACCAGCTCTTCTTTGTACATCTGGTAGAATTCAGCTGTGAATCCATCTGGTCCTGGGCTTATTTTGGTTGGTAGGCTATTTGTTACTGCCTGTATTTCAGAGGTCATTATTGGTTTGTTCAGGGATTCAATTTCTTCCTGGTTCAGACTTGGGAGGGTGCATGTGTCCAGGAATCTAACCATTTCTTCTAGATGTTTGCAGAGTTGTTCATTATATTCTCTGATGGTTGGTTGTATTTCTGTGGGGTCAGTGGTAATATCCCCCTTGTAGTTTCTGATTGTGTTTATTTAAATCTTCTATATTTTCTTCTTTATTAGTTTAGCTAGTGGTCTATTTTATTAGTTTTTTCAAGAAACAACAGTTTATGTATTAGTTGATCTTTTGAATGGATTTTCATGTCTTAATATCCTTCAGTTCAGATCTGATTTTGCTTATTCCTTGTCTCCTGCTAGCTTTGTGATTTGTTTGCTTTTGGTTCTCCAGTTCCTTTAGTTGTGATGTTATGTTGTAAATTTGAGGTCTTTCTACCTTTTTGATATGGGCATTTAGAGGTATAAATTTCCCTCTTAACACTGCCTTAGCTGTGCTCAGATATTCTGCTATATTGTATCTTTGTTCTCATTATTTTCAAATAACTTCTTGATTTCTGCCTTAATTTTATTATTTACCCAAATGTAATTCAGTAGCAGGTTATTCAATTTCCATGTAATTGTATGGTTTTGGATGAATTTCTTAATATTGATTTCTAATTTTATTGTTTCTGTGGTCTGAGACACTGTTATTATTTCATTTCTTTTTAATTTGTTGAGGAGTATTTTACTTCTGATTATGTGACTGTTTTCAGAGTAAGTGCCATGTGGCGATGAGAAGAATGTATATTCTATTGTTTTGGAGTAGAGAGTTCTGTAGGTGTCTTATCAGGTCCATTTGATTTAATGCTGAGTTCAGGTCCTGAATATCTTTGTTAATTTTCTGTCTCTATGATCTGTCTCATATTGTCAGTGGGGTGTTAATGTCTCCCACTATTATTATGTGAAAATATAAGTCTTTTTGAAGGTCTCTAAGAACTTGCTTTCTGAATCTAGGTGCTCCTGTATTTTGGTGTATATATATTTAGGATAGTTAGATCTTGTTGTTGAATTGAACCCTTTACCATTACTTAATGCCCTGCTTTGTATTTTTGTTATCTTTATTGGTTTAAACTCCTTTTTTTTTTTCAGAAATTAGATTTCAACCCTTGCACTTCCTTTTTTCCATTTGCTTGGTAAATTTCCTCAATCCCTTTATTTTGAACCTATGTGTGCTTTGCATGTGAGATGGGTCTATTGAAGACAACATACCATTGGGTCTTGGTTCTTTATCCAGCTTATCACTCTGTGTCTTTTAATTTGGCCATTTAGCCCATTTACATTTAAGATTAGTATTGATATTTGTGAATTTGATTCTGTCATCATGATGTTAATTGGTTATTTTGCAGGCTCATTTATGTAAATGCTTTATAGTGTCACTGGTCTATGTACTTCAGTGTGCTTTAGTAGTGGCTGATAATGGTCTTCTCTATTCATATTTAGTGCTTCTTTCAGGAGCTCTTGTAAGGCAGGTGTGTTGGTAAAAAGTTTCCTCAGCATTTGTTTGTCTGAAAGAGATGTTACTTATCTTTTGCTTATGAAGCTTAGTTTGGCTGGATATAAAATTCTGGGTTGGAATTTCTTCTCTTTAAGAATGTTGAATATTGGTCCCCAGTCTCTTCTGGCTAAGGATTTTAGCTGAAAGTTCTGCTATTAGTCTGATAGGCTTCCTTTTGTATGTGATCTGGCCTTTCTCTCTAGCTGCCTTTAACATTTTTTCTTTCAATTTGGCCTTGGAGAAATTGATGATTATGTGCCTTGGGGATGATCTTCTTGTGGAATATCTTACTGGAGTTCCTTGCGTTTCCTGCATTTGAAAGTTAGCCTCCCTAGCTCAGTTGGAATGTCCTCATGGATAATGTATTCTGAAATAAGTATTCCAAGTTGGTTCCATTCTCCCCATCTCTTTCTTGTACACAATCAATTGTACATTTGGTTTCTTTACATAATCCCATATTTCTTGGAGGTTTTGCTCATTCCTTTTTATCTGTTTTCTCTACTCTTGCCTGCCAGTCTTATTTCAGAAAGCCAGTCTTAAAGTTCTGAGATTATTTCCTCCATGTGCTCTATTCTGCTATTAATACTTGTGATTGCATTATGACATTCTTGTAGTGTACATTTTACCTCTATCAGGTCTATCAGGCTGCTCTGCCAAGAATTCACACTCTGTGTGTCAGATTGTTGGAGTGAGTTCATGAGGGGATCTCGGACCTGAGAGATGCAAAGATTCATGGGAGAAGAATGGGTTCCTAGGGTCACGTGTTCACTCACAGCATCCCCAGATGGGAGTGGTTCCCTTGGCTCCCTGTCAGTCCTGGCTGGGTTGTTGTCCTGCCTTGCTTTTCTCCATTTACTGGAGGTCAAGTTGTTTCCTTGATTAGTTCCAATGTGAGAACCGGGATGTTCCAGTTGAAGGTGCTGTATTTACTTGCCCCTTTCATTCCTCCTTTTGAGAGTCATGCACACTAGCTGCCTCTAGTCAGCCATTTTGGCCACTCCTTTCATGTGATTTTATTAACTGCATAAAGGAGAAAATAATTTTTGGATCTATTGCATATATTTACATACATGTATTTAATATATGTGTTAGCTTAAAAATCACACTAAGTTTGGAAAGGAGACTTCAGTTTTTATAAATGGTTACAACCTGCAAGATTGTTATCCCGCAAGCCGGGAAGCACAGGCTCCAACCAAAGCCCAGAAAAAGGCACTTCAAATAGAGGAAGATTTGGGGTAGGAGATTTATGCTGAATGAGTTGGCTAAGGATACATATTTAACAAGTTACAGGAGGAGCTATGTATATTCATGAAGGTGGTCTTGACACATATGTATTGAACAAACACATATGTAACATACAACTCATGTTCACGTTGGAGCAGAGACTTATCATTAAATATATTACAATTAGGCTGGATATGTCAAAAAAATCATTTCAGAACACATAAGCACTCAAGTGTGCAGCCTCCATAAACTGGGAAGAATCAGTTTATGGTCAGTAGTCTTCCTCTTTTTTTTTTTTTTAAATTATACTTTAAGTTCTAGGGTACATGTGCACAACGTGCAGATTTAATACACAGGTATACATGTGCCATGTTGGTTTACTGCACCCATCAACGCATCATTTACATTAGGCATTTCTCCTAATGCTATCCCTCCACCAGCACCCCCACCCCACGACAGGCCCGAATATGTGATGTTCCCCAACCTGTGTCCAAGTGTTCTCATTGTTCAATTCCCACCTATGATTGAGAACATGCAGTGTTTGGTTTTCTGTCCTTGCAATAGTTTGCTGAGAATGATGGTTTCCAGCTTCATCCATGTCCCTGCAAAGGACAGGAACTCATCCTTTTTTACGGCTGCATAGTATTCCATGGTGTATATGTGCCAGATTTTCTTAATCCAGTCTATCTTCAGTGGACTTTTGGGTTGGTTCCAAGTCTTTGCTATTGTGAATAATGCTGCAATAAACATATGTGTGCATGTGTCTTTATAGTAGCATGATTTATAATCCTTTGGGTATATACCCAGTAATGACATTTCTGGGTTAAATGGTAATTCTAGTTCTAGATCCTTGAGGAATCACCATACTGTCTTCCACAATGGTTAAACTAATTTACACTGCCACCAACAGTGTAAAAGTATTCCTATTTCTCCACATCCTCTTCAGCATCTGTTGTTTCCTGACTTTTTAATGATCACCATTCTAACTGGTGTGAGATGGTATTTCATTGTGGTTTTGATTTGAATTTCTCTGATGACCAGTGATGATGAGCATTTTTTCTTATGTCTGTTGGCTGCAAAGATGTCTTCTTTTGAGGAGTGTCTGTTCATATCCTTTGCCTACTTTTTGATGAGGTATTTTTTTCTAGTAAATTTGTTTGAGTTATTCATAGATTCTGGATATTAGCCCTTTGTCAGATGGGTAGATTGCAAAAATTTTCTCCCATTCTGTAGGTTGCCCGATCACTCTGATGGTAGTTTCTTTTGCTGTGCAGAAGCTCTTTAGTTTAATTGGATCCCATTTGTCTATTTTGGCTTTTATTGCCATTGCTTTTCATGTTTTAGTCATGAAGTCCTTGCCCATACCTATGTCCTGAATGGTATTGCCCAAGTTTTCTTCTACGGTTTTTATGGTTTTAGGTCTTATGTGTAAGTCTTTAATCCACCTTGAATTAATTTTTGTAGAAGATGTAAGGAAGGGATCCAGTTTCAACTTTCTACATATGGCAAGCCAGTTTTCCCAGCACCATTTATTAAATAGGGAATCCTTTCCCCATTGCTTGTTTTTGTCAGGTTTGTCAAAGATTGGATGGTTGTAGATGTGTGGTGTTATTTCTGAGGCCCCTGTTCTGTTCCATTGGTCTATATCTCTGTTTTGCTACGAGTACCATGCTGTTTTGGTTACTGTAACTTTGTAGTATAGTTTGAAGTCGGGTAGCATGATGCCTCCAGCTTTGTTCTTTTTGCTTAGGATTGTCTTGGCAATGCGGTCTCTTTTTTGGTTCCATATGAACTTTAAAGTAGTTTTTTCCAATTCTATGAAGAAAGCCGTTGGTAGCTTCATGGGGATGGCATTGAATCTTAAATTACTTTGGGCAGTACGGCCATTTTCATGATATTGATTCTTCCTATCCATAAGCATGGAATATTCTTCCATTTGTTTGTGTTCCCTTTTATTTCCTTGAACAGTGTTTTGTAGTTCTCCTTGAAGAGGTCCTTCACATCCCTTGTAAGTTGGATTCCTAAGTATTTTATTCTCTTTGTAGCAATTGTGAATGGGAGCTCACTCATGATTCAGCTCTCTGTTTGTCTGTCAATGGTGTATAAGAATGCTTGTGATTTTTGCACATTGATTTTGTATCCTGAGACTTTGCTGAAGTTGCTTATCAGCTTAAGGAGATTTTGGGCTGAGATAATGGGGTTTTCTAAATATACAATCATGTCATTTGCAAACAGAGACAATTTGACTTCCTCTTTTCCTACTTGAATATCCTTTATTTCTTTCTCTTGCCTGATTGCCCTGCCCAGAACTTCCAACATTATGTTGAATAGGAGTGGTGAGAGAGGGCATCCTTGTCTTATGCTGGTTTTCAAAGGGAATGCTTCCAGCTATTGCCCATTCAGTATGATATTGGCTGTAGGTTTGTCATAAATAGCCCTTATTATTTTGAGATACGTTCCATCAATACCTAGTTTACTGAGTGTTTTTAGCATGAGGGGCTGCTGAATTTTGTTGAAGGCCTTTTCTGCATCTATTGAAATAATCATGTGGTTTTTGTCGTTGGTTCTGTTCATGTGATGGGTTACATTTATTGATTTGCATATGTTGAACCAGTCTTGCATCCCAGGGATGAAGCCAACTTAATCATGGTGGATAAGCTTTTTGATGTGCTGCTGGATTCAGTTTGGCAGTATTTTATTGAGGATTTTCACATTGATGTTCATCAGGGATATTGGTCTAAAATGCTCTTTTTTTGTTGCGTCTCTGGCCAGGCTTCGGTATCAGGATGATGTTGGCCTGATAAAATGAGTTAGGGAGGATTCCCTCATTTTCTATTGATTGGAATAGTTTCAAAAGGAATGGTGCCAGCTCCTCTTTATACCTCTGGTAGAATTCGGCTGTGAGTCCAACTGGTCATGGACTTTTTTTGGTTGGTAAGCTATTAATTATTGCCTCAATTTCAGAGCCTGTTATTCATCTATTCAGAGATTCAACTTCTTCCTAGTTTAGTCTTGGAAAGGTGTATGTGTCCAGAAATTTATCCATTTCTTCTAGATTTTCTAGTTTATTTGCATAGAGGTATTTATAGTATTCTCTGATGGTAGTTTGTATTTCTTTGGGATTGGTGGTGATATCCCCTTTATCTTTTTTATTTCATTGATTTGATTCTTCTCTCTTTTCTTTATTAGTCTTGCTAGCAGTCTATCAATTTTGCTGATCTTTTCTAAAAACCAGCTCCTAGATTCATTGATTTTTTGAAGGGTTTTTTGTGTCTCTATCTCTTTCAGTTCTGCTCCGATCTTAGTTATTTCTTGCCTTCTGCTAGCTTTTGAATTTTTTTCTCTTGCTTCTCTAGTTCTTTTAATTGCGATGTTAGGGTGTCAATTTTAGATCTTTCCTGCTTTCTCTTATGGGCATTTAGTGCTATAAACTTCCCTCTAAACACTACTTTAAAAGTATGCCAGAGATTCTGGTACATTGTGTCTTTGTCCTCATTGGTTTCAAAGAGCATCTTTATTTCTGTCTTCATTTCATTATTTACCGAGTAGTCATTCAGGAGCAGATTGTGCAGTTTCCATGTAGTTGAGTGGTTTTGAGTGAGTTTCTTAATCCTGAGTTCTAATTTGAATGCACTGTGGTCTGAGAGATGGCTTGTTGTGATTTCTGTTTTTTATATTTGCTGAGGAGTGCTTTACTTCCAATTATATAGTCAGTTTTAGAATAAGTGTGATGTGGTGCTGAGAAGAATGTATATTCTGTTGATTTTGGGTGGAGAATTCTGTAGATGTCTATTAGGTCTACTTTTTGCAGAGCTGAGTTCAGGTCCTGGATATCCTTGTTAGCCTTCTGTCTCGTTGATCTGTCTGATATTAACAGTGGGGTGTTAAAATCTCCCATTATTATTGTGTGAGAGTCTAAATCTCTTTGTAGGTCTCTCAGGACTTGCTTTATGAATCTGGGTGCTCCTGTATTGGGTGCATATATTTTTAGGATAGTTATCTCTTCTTGTTGAATTGATCCCTTTACCATTATGTAATTCCCTTCTTTGTCTCTTTAGATCTTTGTTGGTTTAAAACTGTTTTATCAGAGTCTAGGATTGCAGCCCCTGCTTTTTTTTTTTTTTTTTTTTTTTTTGCTTTCCATTTGCTTGGTAGATATTCCTCCATCCCTTTATTTTGAGCCTATTTGTGTCTTTGCATGTGAGATGGGTCTCCTGAATACAGCACACTGATGGGTCTTGACTCTTTATCCAATTTGCCAGTTGGTGTCTTTTAATTGGGGCATTTAGCCCACTTACATTTACAGTTAATATTGTTATGTGTGAATTTGATCCTGTCATTATGATGTTTGCTGGTTATTTTGCCTGCTAATTGATGCAGTTTCTTCATAGCATCAATAGTCTTTATGATTTGGCCTGTTTTGCAGTGGCTGGTACTGGTTGTTTCTTTCCATGTTTAGTGTTTCCTTCAGGAGCTCTTGTAAGGCAGGCCTGGTGTTGACAAAATCTTTTAGCATTGGCTTTTCTGTAAAGGATTTTATTTCTCCTTCACTTATGAAACTTAGTTTGGTTGGATATGAAATTCTGGGTTGAAAATTATTTTCTTTAAGAATATTGAATATTGGCCCCCACTCTCTTCTGGCTTGCAGGGTTTCTGCTGAGAGACCCACTGTTAGTCTGATGGGCTTCCCTTTGTGGGTAACTCGATCTTTCTCTGTGGCTGCCCTTAACACTTTTTCCTTCATTTCAACCTTGGTGAATCTGACAATTATGTGTCTTGGGGTTGCTCTTCTCGAGGAGTATCTTTGCGGTGTTCTCTGTATTTCCTGAATTTGAATGTTGGCCTGCTTTCCTATGTTGGGGAAGTTCTCCTGGATCATATCCTGAAGAGCTTTTTCCAACTTGGTTCCATTCTCCCCATCATTTTCAGGTACCCCAATCAAATGTAGATTTAGTCTTTTCACATAATCCCATATTTTTTGGAGGCTTTGTTTGTTTCTTTGTACTCTTTTTTCTCCAATCTTGTTTTCTTGCTTTATTTCATTAATTTGATCTTCAATCACTGATACCCTTTCTTCCACTTGATTGAATCAGCTATTGAAGCTTGTGCATGCGTCACGAAGTTCTTGTGCCATGGTTTTCAGCTCCATCAGGTTATTTAAGTTCTTCTCTACACTGTTTATTCTAGTTAGCCATTCATCTAGCCTTTTTTCAAGGTTTTTGGCTTCCTTGTGATGGGTTTGAACATCCTCCTTTAGCTCGGAGAAGTTTGTTATTACCCACCTTCTGAAGCCTATTTCTGTCAACTCGTCAAAGTCATTCTCTGTCCAGCTTTGTTCCGTTGCTGGCAAGGAGCTGCAGTCCTTTGGAGGAGAAAAGACGCTCTGATTTGTAGAATTTTCAGCTTTTCTGCTCTGGTTTCTCCCCATCTTTGTGGTTTTATCTACCTTTGGTCTTTGATGTTGGTGACCTACAGATGGGGTTTTGGTGTAGATGACCTTTTTTGCTGATGTTGATGCTATTCCTTTCTGCTTGTTTGTTTTCCTTCTAACAGTCTAACAGTCAAGTCCCTCAGCTGCAGGTCTGTTGGAGTTTGCTAGAGTTCCACTACAGCCCCTGTTTGCCTGGGTATCACCAGCAGAGGCTGCAGAACAGTAAATATTGCAGAACAGCAAATACTGCTGCCTGATCCTTCCTCTGGACGCTTCGTCCCAGAGGGACAGCCACTTATATGAATTGTCTGGGAGGTGTCTCCCAGTTAGGCTACACGGAGGTCAGGGACCCACTTGAGGAGGCAGTCTATCTGTTCTCAGAGCTCAAACACTGTGCTGGGAGAACCACTGCTCTCTTCAGAGCTGTCAGTCAGGGACGTTTAAGTCTACAGAAGTTATCTGCTGCCTTTTGTTCAGCTATGCCCTGCCCACAGAGGTGGAGTCTAGAGGCAGTAGGCCTTGTTGAGCTGTGGTGGACTCCGCCCAGTTCGAGCTTCCTGACAACTTTGTTTACCTATTCAAGCCTTAGCAATGGCAGACGCCCCTCCCCCAGCCAGGCTGCAGTCTCACTGATTGATCACAGACTGCTGGGCTAGCAGTGAGCAAGACTGCATGGGTGTGGGAGCCACTGAGCCAGGCACGGGAGAGAATCACCTTGTCTGCCAGTTGCTAAGACCTTGGGAAAAGCACAGTATTTGTGTGGGAGTGTCCCATTTTTCCAGGTAGTCTGTCACGGCTTCCCTTGGCTAGGAAAGGGAAATCCCCAGATCCCTTGTGCTTCCTGGGTGAGGCGATGCCCCGCCCTGCTTTGGCTCACCCTCTATGGGCTTCACCCACTGTCCAACCAGTCCCAATGTGATGAACCAGGTACCTCAGGTGGAAATGCAGAAATCACCTCTCTTCTGCATCAATCATGCTGGGAGCTGCAGACTTGAGCTGCTCCTATTTGGCCATCTTCTGTCAGTAGTCTTCTTAACTGGAGAAAGTTAATGAAATCGGTTTCTTGTCCAATCAAAGTTGTAGTTATGGCTGGTGGAACAGGGTTTCAGTTAGTCATCATCTGTGAGGTAGATGATTTGTAATTGTTTTAATATTGCTTATCTTAAGGTCAGTGCTTATTTAGCTGCTAGAAAAAAAAGGAAAAAAAAAAAACCTTGTGGCAGATAGAATACAGTTTATTCTTTAAGTGTAGTGCATGACTTAACCCTTGCCTGGTATAGCCTTAGGTCCTGTTTATAATTTTGTATCTTATTGCCACAGAGAGTCTGTTCTGTCAGTCTCATGAGGTTAGTTGTTGTGTGTAAACTGCAAAAGAGAGGGGGCATAATGAGCCTGTCTGACTTTCTGTCCTATCATGGCTGGGAACTTTGTTTTTAAGGTTTTTCTGGATTTATTTGGTGAGGGACTTTGGATTTTATTTTTGGTTTACAATGTTTAATTACTTTAATTAAATGGTGTCCAGAAACAGGCAACTCTAGGAATGTACATGTGCTCTTAATTTACATGTGACTGTGTTTTGTATCATTTGCATAGCTGTATTGGTATAGCTATTAAATTAGCAAATTTACTTCTAAGAACTGCCTATTACTGTTGTTTCTAGTCAACATTCTTATCTTCTAGACAGAAGATAAGAATCTCCTGGATCAAAGACAAAGTCCTCTTTGCTCACCGCACAACAATCAGGCTGAGTGTCAGTATATTTGATTAGGTTCATCTTGCCACTAAATCATACCCAGGGCATGCACAGGCCCAGAGGGAGTTTGTACTTTCAGCAAGCTACATTATAGAAATGGAATATGGAGAATGCCTCTTTTTTATCCTGATGAGACACATTACCTCATCCCTTAAGGTTTATCACTGCAGACACAAATCTGAGAAATGGCTTGGGAAAAGAGGCATCAGGGCCATGAATTCTTGGCTCACTTGGGAAGAATATGCAAGCGTGCTCAGAAGCCATGCTCGGGCCCAACACCTGCTCTCTCAGCATCAAAAAACAGGCGTGACTTTGAAGTCTAGTATCCTTTTAGGAGTTAAGCTGGCATGTCCAGATTTTGTTTTATTTAACTTTTTTCACCATTTATTTATTGTGCCATATATAAATCTTCCTAGCCACTCCAACCTTTCATATTATTAAAGAAAAAGCATTTAATTTAGTCATTTTAGCGAGTAATTTAAAAATATTAATTACATATAATATAGTTAATTTTAAGGTATTAATTATACCAGCATGATTCTATTATATCTTCTGGTTTAATTTTTCCTTCACAAATAAACACTGTACCAGTTGGATTACATGTCTACGGGAAAAGAGAATTTGATAAAAAGAATGTTTTACTTTAAAGGATAATTAAAGGAATACATGAATGTGAGATACTTTTCAAATTGGACTGAGAGACACATTAACTTTGTGCTCCACATCAGTGTTTGACAGAGAATTTGAGTCCAATGACAGTAACAGCTGGCCCCTTACTGAGAAGAAAGGTGACAGCTGCCATGCCACTGGGATCGATAATTTCTATAGAAGATGGTTAGGATGCCAATCTACAAGTTGATTACTTTGGTGAAAATGTATATTTGTTTTCCTCAGTCCTTCAAATATGCAGTTTACAAAAACTTGTCTTGTACTGATTTCATTGCAGAGAGAGCCATAACCCCATAGGCAAGTGACAGAAAGCCTTGGCTTTCATAGTTGAAAATAATCCTTTCTCTAATTAATACTAGACTATTTCATCCATTTAAAAAAACTATTTAATCCTCTACTTAACTATGTTTCCTCAGGGTTTTCTAGCTGCTCGTGTTACTTATAATGATGCAACTCTGCTATAAACTTTCATAACGGAGTTCAATAAAGTTGTGAGTGAATACATAATCATAACCATATATCAGTGATGCCTCCACAAACTTATTGTGGTAATCAAAACACCAGTGGGCTATTTTTCACCATGATCTCCTGGGGTTAACATCATTGTGGAATGTCTGTTTTTACACAGTTATTGAGGGGACAAATTAATTTGCAGTTTTCTTCCTTTTTCAATTATCAGAGCCATCTAGATTTACATGAAGTACTATTTTAAAACTATAGCCTGAAAATAAGTTGAGATTCACCCTACTACCAAGTCTTCTTCCTGTAAAACTGTAACTACAATTTTTCCCAAGCGTATCTGAATCTAAAGAATAACTAGAATTATAGTAGATCTGCTTTGAAATTTTGCAACAATTATGAATGCTGTGGTACCCTTGAAACTGGAAAATAGAAACAGTAAACTGTTTTTACTTAATGTAAAAAGCACCAATAGCTATAATTTCAAGAGAAAGACTAAATTGTAAGATAACACATTTTAACTAAGCTAAGGAAAAAAAAAATCAAGGCAGGGGTTTCAACACTGGTCCCCAGTCTAGCAATATTAGCATCTCTCAGCAACTTGTTAGAAATGCAGATTCTCATCAGGCCCTGCACAGACCAATTAAATAAGAAATGTCAGGCCAGTATCTGGCAACCTATGTTTTAACAAGTCTTTTTTGTGATGCAAACTAAAATTTGAGAACCATTGGCTTAGAGGTCTTCTTTCAACTCATTGTAGGTGGCTTTAAAAATATAAGGCAGGAGTGCATCAGTCTTTGGCAATCCATGTGTCTTGTAACTTAAGTTCTAAGAAAAAGAAGAGGGTTCATGTGGTCATTTCCAAGTAATCGGAAAGATGAGGTCAGTTTGATCAACCTCACACCAGAGAACGTAAGGCTATGGTAAAATCTCAATACATCTCCAGTTACCATTTTAGTAAGGGGTTGGAGAATAATCGTTGAGCCTGTGTCAGACCTGAAAGTTTTCTCCATGTTCTTTATTTAATTTCATTTTATTGTATCTTGTTTTGTTTCTACTTTAGTTTATCATTTTTCTCATTGAATCTTTTCTTTTAGTAATTGTCACTAAATATCCTCTGGAAAATTACTTGTCACCTTTTGCAGGCTTGGAGTAGAGAAACTACCCAGAACAGAATACATGCTAGCTGACCCCAAAAGGAGAGATCAGGGTGAGTGCCCAGGCTGTGGGACAAAGGGTGAGAGCCAAGGGAGCCATCATACAGCTGCACAATAAAGAGTCACAGTAGAACACCTAAGGATTTGCCTCTTTAATCAGACAAAATGTTGTTACATGGAAATTTACATCTACCACATTTGCTGTTCCCCTAGCCTGAATCAAAATTGTAGAGCAGAATATGAAACTAAATTCTTAGCTAGAAGGCCCTTGACATCACCAATCCAAATTGAGGAAAGCCGAGACAAAAGAAAACAATTTGCTAATGTCATACAAATAGATTTCTGTGACCCTGAGCAAAATAATGCAGTGATATACAAACAGGCCTAAATATGAAACTACCCGCTTTTCCATTATGCCATACTATGTATTACAATCCTTAGATGAGTTGCTGGTTTTCTGCTACTTAAATTATCTTAACAGTAAAATGAGGATAATACCATAGCAGTCTAATTGGTACAAGGCTCAAATGTGATAATATAAAAATGGCTTAGAACAGTATCTGGAACACATAATCAGTGCTCAGAAAAAGTGGCATTGCAGTCAATGTGCTGTGATAACAGTCATCTCCCAGGTCTTTGTATCAGTTTGCTATTGTTGCCAAATAACAAAAATTCAGTAGCTCATAAGCTGATGGGCAACCTGGGCAGCTGTACAAGAGTTAAGCATTCTCAGAGGGGATCGCTCACTCATCTGTAGTCAGGTGTGGTCATCTAGCAGTAGTTTCTGCTTATGTCTGGGCTCTCTTACACGCCTGGAATATTCTAACCAGGGAACCATGTGACCACACTGATAACATGTCCATGAATCAGACCTGATTCAGGCCCCATTCATAATAACAGGTGAGAAAGTAAAAATCTGCATGAACGCTGAAGGCAGAGAATTAGAAATATTTGGAGAACACCACCAACATTTCTCACAATTGTTTTCTTTTAGTTGTTATTGTGGGGAGCAAGTCACTTAAAGTAAGATTTATTTTGATATCATGTCACCACTTATTTAACATGCTCTTCATATGTTCCCTCTGTCACTCTGAAAAGCCCAGCTCCATTATCCTTGCCTGAGTTGCAGGGATCATATAAACATACTACTTGAGGCTGACCTTACTGAGTTGAATCTAGATTTTCCCAATATCAAGTTATTTTTTACTAAGTTCACTCATAAAGAAACCTCTCACAACTTTATTAACATCAACCTGTTAATACTAATAATGATTCAAAGTGTTCAGCATTCAAAACATAGTCACATAATTGTGTTAATGAGAGATACTTTCTTAATCCACTGTAACAAATCTTTAGTAATGGACATTTTAACATGAATAATTGACTTAGAGCGTAACTTTTTTTAAATATGAAAATTCCTGAAGTCCTTTTAATCACACTGGCTAGAAGAAATGCAGGCCAATGTAGAGAGAGATATACACACCCAACATTCCATCTGGCACCTCACAAATCAAGCTCCTTCTCTATTTGTGTGAAGCCATCTTTATTAGGATGAATAGATTGTGGAATAGAGAGGAATAGAAAAAAGCCGAAGAGTCTGTACCTGTGTCACCATTCATCTCTTTTTTTTGCTCCCATACTATAAGATCATCTGATACTGGATAAAATGTGAACAAACACCTTATCAACATGGGTGTGTGAATGACTCTGCATAAAACGAAGCTCCTCACCAACCAGCAAAGTTCAGGTGGCATGGGAGAAAAATATCTGTCATTGTTCTAAGCCACAGATTTGGGGATTTTTTTTTAAAGCAGCGTAGCCTACGCTATTTGACTAACACCCTGACATATACAGTTGGTCTTCTCATAGACTCCTTTTCCTTCTGTCAAAGGTATTATTGTAGCAGAGACTACATGTACAGCACACAAAGAATAACAACATTGGGCACAGAATAGAATTTCTAGTTTTTGTAGCTTGAAAAGAGAATAATTAATGCTAAGTAGACACATACAAAACCCAAATTATCATATTTCATCAAATCTAAGCCACTATTAATTGTAAACTAAATCTTAACATATATCATTTATAAAGAAAATATACGCTGCCAATTATAAGTATTACCTACTATTGGTTGTGAGATTATTCTCGATTTATGAAATATAAAAGATAAACCTTTTAGCATTGTCAACATATGGCAATGTTTAAGTCTCCATTGCTTTTCACCTTTCTTGCTTGAAAAATAAGGAATGTCTCTTGAATCAGCATAAACAAATTTTTGTTTTTGTGGAAAAAGTTATACAAAGATATGGCATTAAAGATGGCTGCAATGTCTTTGTCATTTCTCCTACTGAGAGTTTGAATCTATTTCCTTTTTCCTGGAATCTGAGTTTATTTTGTAAATTGTTTTCACCAATACAATGAGGCAGAAATTACACTGTACAACTTCTGAAGATGGGCCTTAAGAGTTCAGCAGCTTCAAACTTTAAATTTTGGAAGGCTCCTTCTTGGAGTTCATCAGCTATGCTGTGAGAACTCCAAGCATTGTTGAGAAGCTACCTATAGGAGAATCAAAGCACACTGGTTGAGCCCAAACTGAAATCTGAAAATAAATCCAGCAATAATTGCCACCTGTGTGCATGGGCCTCATTGAAAATCCCTACTCAATGGAGTTTGCAATGATCTCGTCTCTGACAACACTACATGAAGTTTAAGAACCACTCAGCTGCGCTCAGTTAACCCACAGAATAATGAGATATAGGGAATTTTTGTTGCTTTTACAGTTTCACATCATCAAGTTTTGGCAGTTGGCTTTATAATGCTACATAACTTTAAAAAGAGAATTGCAGTAATAAAAGGGCCTAAATTGAGTGACGCTCATTAACATAAGAAAGGAAAGGATGTTACTTACAACATAAAGGACTTCATTGTATGGAACAAAAGTAGATGAGGAAGTAGATGGGAAAGCTAACACAGGTAGAGTTTTATGAGAGAGAGAGAGAGAATAAAGCTTCAATTTTGAAGGAAAAGAGTTAAAAAAAAAAGTGATGAGCAATACGTGTGGGACTTCAGGGAGATTAAAAAAAAGCTAAAGAAATTCCAGAGTATTTTTTTTTTTTTTTTGAGACGGAGTCTCACTCTGTCACCCAGGCTGGAGTGCAGTGGTGCAATCTTGGCTCACAGCAACCTCTGCACCCCGGATTCCAGTGATTCTCCTGCCTCAGCCTCCCGAGTACTTGGGATTACAGGTGCCTGCCACCGTGCCCAGCTAATTTTTTGTATTTTTAGTAGCGACGGGGTTTTACCATCTTGGCAAGGCTGGTTTTGAACTCCTGACCTTGTGATCCACCCTGCTTGGCCTCCCAAAGTGCTGGGATTACAGGCGTGAGCCACCATGCCCGGCCTCCAGGGTATTTTTTTTAATGTCAGTTCTAGTGCAATTTCTTTTGTGACCTCTTTGGGTTAAGAGGCAAACTGAGGCACAATAAAATTTTAATGGATTTATTTAGTCAAACAGCAATTTATGAATGATGCAGTTTCAAATTAGCAATGGTTCAGAGGTTCCATGGACTAACACAAAGGGAGAACTTTTATAGGGTGAACGTAAAAGTAAAGCAAAGCAAATATTTAATTGGTTACAGTTATACCGTTGTCTTATTTGGTCAGTCCTCCCAGAAAGTTCTTAGTTATGTAACTATGATAACCTCTGATTGGTTAGCCTTAAGTTTCATTTTTCTTTAATATTGGCATTTACAATAAATAGCCGACTCAGGTTAAGTTTTGTTTATGTTTGCAAATCAAGCAAAGTTAAGGTTACTTATGAGGCCTAACTGGCTTTGTCTACTCAGGGATTATTCATGACTGATCTCCATTTTAATTTACTTTTATAAGTGTCATATTTAAACATTTTAATTACTTTTCAATGTATTTATGTGTCTGCTTACTTATTTTTTTCACACCTGTATTTCTTTTGAATGAGTCATGATGCTAATACTTGCCAAAAATTAATTCATTTTTGCATTTCTTAGAATACAGTTAAACAGGGTGTAATCAAAGTCTGACTTCATTTTTGATGTTTGATTGTTGACTTTTTTTAAACCTCAATTCTTTTTTTGTTCTTGGTCCTACATCTAGACAGACTGATAAGAAAGACTGTTAGGTCACATTCTCATTTAGTGCCAGTGGGAAATTTAAACTTTCTGCTAGTGAGAACATTCCCCAGTCCCATCCCTCCACGCCAGTCACTATATAGGCCCAACCCACTCCTTCTAGTAAGCCCAAGCCAGCTTGGATTTTCTCCTGCTCACCCAGCTGTCCCCAGGAACCCCTTGTGTGAGTAATTAACTTTTTAAAAGTGTAGAATATCATGGAAAACCTATTTTTTTTGCAAATAAACAAAGATCTGTGGCAACTTCAGAAATGAAGGTAAATATAAAAGTCAAGTTTTCTTATATTTTAATAATTATATTACTGTGTGCTCCAATATAGTAGACTTTGACCAAATGCAGCTATTTAAATTTAAATTTAAATGAATTAAAACTAAATAAAATTGAAAGTTCACTTTCTCACGTGTACTAGCCATGTTTAATATGTGTGATGTTAGAAACATCCACATAGCAACAGAAAAATATACATTTTTTCCTTTGCCAAGGTGGACTATATTCTTAGAAAAATAAAATCCCAAAAATTGTAAAAGAATTTAAATTTTACAAATTAAATGTTCTAGCCAAAATGAAATCAAATTAAAACTCAACAGCAAAAAGATATCACTAAAATTTTCTAAATTCAAAACATACAGACATAGACCTAAGTAATTCATGGATAAAAGACCAAGTTAGAAGAAAAAAATATGAAATATTTTGAATTGAACAAAAATTAAAGCACATAATATAAAAATGTATAGGAGGCAGATAAGCAGTAATTATCTTCTCTATAGAGAAATTTATCGCATTAAATGTTTACACTAGAAAATAGTAAAGACTTTAAATCAATAATCTATGATACCTTCTTAAGAAAGAAGAAAAATAATAATAGATAAAATTGACATAAATCTTTAGAATGGAAATAATGAAGTGAAGAGCTGAAACTCAAAATGGCAGAAAAAAAGACCCAACTATATGCTGTCTACAGAAACCCACTTTAAATATAACAATGTAACTATCATTTAAAAGTAAAAATACCATTAAATGTTAATGGATGGTTCTTGGGGGTATGATGAAAATGTTCTAAAATCATATTGCAGTGATGAATGCAGAGCTCTGTGAATATTCTAAAAAACTACTTATCGTAAATTGTTGGATTTTATGACATGTGAATTATATCTCAATAAAGTGATTTTAAAAAATAAAGGATGGAAAAGAATATTCCATGCAAATATTAAAAAAAAACCTGAAACCACTGAAATTGAAAACAAATAGAAATATAGAGAAATCATTATTGCCAGAATCTGTTTTAATTTTTATTTTTATATTGTACATTGACCAATTATAGTGCTATATATGTATGTGGTACAAAGTGATGTTATTATTTATGAATACCATGTGAAATAGTTAATAAAAGGGAAAACAAATTGACAGACCTCCAGTCAATCTAAAGTAAGATAAATAAAGGAAGGAATTATTAGCATTAGGAATGAAAAAAGGTACATCATTGAAGTTCCAACTAACATTAAAAGGATAATAAAGTAATGTTATGAATAACTTTATGGCAATAAATTCTACTACTAGCTTGAAGACAAGCATTTTGAATGATACAGACTACCAAAGTTCATTCAGGGGCAATAGACAACCTACGACGTAAACCTATGACTCTTAACTAGGTTGAATTCATATATAAAAAGCATTCCAGTCAGGTGTGGTGGCTCACGTCTGTAATCCCAGCAGTTTGGGAGGTCGAGGCGGGCAGATCACCTGAGGTCAGGAGTTTGAGACCAGCCTGACCAACATGGAGAAACCTCGTTTATACTAAAAATGCAAAAAATTAGCTGGGCATGGTGGTGCATGCCTGTAATCCCAGCTACTGGGGAGGCTGAGGGAGGAGAATCGCTTGAACCCAGGTGGCGGAGGTTGCAGTAAGCCAAGATCCCACCATTGCACCCTAGCCTAGGCAACAACAGCGAAACTCCATCTCAAAACAACAAACAAACAAACAAACAAAAAACCCAAAAAAAACACTTTACAAATAAAATTCAGTTCCAAAATACTTTACTGGCAAATTCTATCAACTAAGGAAAAAATATTACCAACTGTACAAAATCTCATGCAGAAAATTTTTTTGAAACTTTTTCATCTTGTTTTTTAAGGCCAGCATTGCCATGATGCCAAAACTATACAAAATAATAATAATAATAATAATAATAATAAAGTAGATAAAAATAAAACTATGGAACAATGATCTCTCAGGCACACAAAAGATTAGAAAATAAAATCTAGCAATACATAAAATAATTTTTCATGTCCATGTAGGTATTATCACAGATACGCCAGGGTGGTTTAATTAGAAAATCAATCAACTTAATTTACTGCCTTAGTTGATTAAAAGAGAAAAATAATAAAGTCTATGAGTGTCTTATAGTCTTTGGACCAGTAAGTAACTGAGACATACTTTTCTCATAGAAGACAGGAATTTAATTGGCCAACCCCAACAGCCGAAGCAGATTTTAAGCTCACAATACAATTGCAAACAACCCATTGATCAGTGCAAATTCTACAGCCAAACTCAATGTCAGTAGGATAGAAAAGTGTACTCCACTTACCTGGGACAGTGAGGTGAGAAAATATAAATATTTCCTGAGCAATAATCCAAACTACATCACTTATTATATAGTCCTCTACATAAAGCAACACCTTAGGCAGATAGTATTGTATTACATATCATACAAGCAGAATAAATATGTCAATATTAGAGAATATGTCAAGATTAGAGAAATATGTCAAGATTAGAGAAATGTAGGTTTTGTTACAGATAAATGACTTTTCATTTTCTGATTAACTGTATCAACAATTTTCAGTAAAAGCCTATCTAACAGTAACAGAACAGATGCTCAATACATTCTTTATGTGTAGGTTAGTTGAAAGGGCACAAAGTTAAAGTCTGATAGACCTTGTTTTATATCCTCTTCTGTCACTTGCTAGCCCAAGTAAACCTGAGCAAATTAATTTTTTTCATTCTGAACCTCAATTTTCTAATTAGTGAAATAATTCTATCTTATATTTTTCTTGAAAGAATTATATATATACACATATATATACATATATATATATATATCTACTATACCATTTCATAATAGCTTCCATATATATGGTAGCCCAATGTCATGCCTACAACATAATAGGTATTCTCATTCATATGTGGTAGCTATTATGAAATAATGAAAGGACTATTATGATGAAGCAGTAGTTAGGTCTCCACCCTGAAGGAAAAAGAAAGAGTAAGGCAATTAACCTGATAACTATTTTTAAAAAAGACCCCAACTTAGACACAAAAATTATCTGCAAAACAGGATGTTGTGGTAAGTCTAGTGTTACAGTCTTCATTATTTTTATATTTATATTTCACCTGTAGCTAACTTTCAACTGGAATATCTTTTCGCAGGAAACAAGCACCTCCGTTGGAACTGTTCAACTTTCAACTTAATTGGAGAGCTAAAGGTGATATGTGTCACAGGCCCTGAAGAAGAACATGGCCTTTGACTGAGCAATTCCATTTATGGAAAGTTGTTTGTGAAGTAAACTAGTAGATAAAAGCTTAATAGCACCGGAGTTTGTAACATAAAAATCTGGAACAATTTAAAAGTTCAAAACATAAACAGTGCTTTAAAAATTCCAATATTATTATAGAAGGAAGACTAGAAAGTTGTTTCTCAAATAATGATATGGTTTAATACTTACTGACATGTAAATACACTTATGGAATATTAATTAAAAAGAAAAGTTGTAACAACATAGACATTAGGCCATGAGCCAATTTTCATTAAACTCATTCAAATATTCTTTGGGTACTAATACATCCAGGCATTTGTTTTTTAGGCACTGGTGCTTCAATAGTAAATAAGGGAATCAACATGCTGACCTTAGTGGAATCTGCTGCTTATTATATGTAATATAAGCCTGAGAGTGTAGCCATCAACATATTAACAACCATTTGTCTCAGGTTTGTACAGTATAGGTGCATATTTTATTTTATTTTATTTCATAGAGAATTTGCATTATTTGGGTAAGCAGCCATTTCAGAAGTCTGAAATGAAAAAAAAAAAAAAACTTGCTTCACAAACCATCATGATGATACATTCTATTTGCATAGCACATATGTGTTTTTCTCCCAAATGTTTCTATGTACATTTCTCCCAAATGTACATGTATGTCCCTAACCGAAAACTGGACCAGCTTCTTCCAGGAAGTAGCCTTTATCCCCTTCCCCTATGCACAGACACTAGGATCCAGATTATTCCAAAATTCAAAGCCAAGAACTAAAGCCAATTAAGTTTTTCTCCAATATATCACCACATTCTAGTGTTACTATTTTTCAAAATCTCACCGTAGCTCATGGTTTATTATTTTTCCTGATTCGCTCATGTAAATAAGGCATACTAAGTATGAAGGAGCACAGATATCAACACATTCCAAACAAGGTAAAATAATTTAATTTCAAATTTACTTGAATAGATTATCAGGCTCAGAATCCTTTTCTTTTTGGCAAAGCAGTTTCTATTGTCCATTTCAATGTGTCTGGAAATAAGTTTGTAGGCTTTATCGGCCAGAATTAAAACTGCCCCTTGAGAGGTTTACCTTAATATCAAGGAGATTTCCTTTTTGATAAGATCATAATTAAATATACTTTATGTACATAAATTTGGTCTCTCATTGATTTTACTTTCTTAATTTTAACTGACCAGAAAATTGGGAAAATTGGACATATCAATTTTATGCTGAATAATGCTTTTGAAATTGTCACTCACAGAAGCTGTCATTGTCACTTAGGTTGTAGAAAATAATAAATGCAATCAACTTTACACAACTGACACTGTAGCCTAACAATGCAAAGATCTGTAGAAACAGGTGGGGAAATACAAATGCCATTTTACACTACATTCAATAGATATTGACAAATACCATTTATCTTTGTAGATCTGATTTGTTCACATTCAAACTGTTAATATAAATGTTGGGGGAAAATTATCCATGAGTTTATTGCATTTCTATATGGTCTGACCCTTCTGAGCAGAGGAAATGGTTGAATAATAAACATCTTGGAAACTAGAGACAGTGTATCTCTATATATAGACATATACTTCCCTGAAAACATCCCCAGGTATTGAAGAGAAATTCTGGAAGCATTTTCTTGGTTTCCAGTGTAATAAATGTGGAGATGCCTTTCCCCTTCCCACTTGGAGGAGATTTGCTTACACACTGAAGTAATGAGTACTCTCTCACTCTAGAGGGCAGGATGAGCAGATGTGCCAGTAGTCCTATGAAATCTCAGTCTCTTAACCATTTGTGATTCCTTTCTTACAATGTAACCCCACTGCACATGCAGGCCCTCATTGAGTTACCCTGTGAGGAACTGATACAAAATGCTGATCTGGCTGCTGTCAAGAGGATGAAATAGATTAATCAAGACATAGACAAGTTCAGAGGTAAGAGAAAGCATTGTATATATGGAGATGGAAATTGGTTGAGTACTTTTTAATCTTTTTCATGAGTGGAATTATAAGAGAAGAGTCCGAGGGAGGTGGACATCAGTGATGGAATCTTGTATTTTTTATTCCGAAGATTGTAGTATATCTAGAAGGCTGTGGTGACATCAAAGCATGTTAAGCTTTGGAAAACAACAACATGGTCAGATTTACATATTAAAGAAATTGCCTGATTGCTCTATTAGGAACAGGTTAGAGAAACCAAAAGTGGAGGCAAAGATTGTGATTGAAGCTATTGCAGGAGTCGAGGTGAAATGTTGGAGGCCTACTTCAGAGACCAGCTACAATCAACTTTAAAATCACCAAATGACAATAATCAAACCACAAAAAAGAAGCAGCTGGTGCTTCTGCCTTTTATGGGAGTTTTTACTTTTACATTTCTTCCTTCATTCATGTATTCATTCACAAATCCAATGTTTACTCTCTATGTTTGGCCTTATTCCAGGTACTCGGTGTGCAGTGGTGAACAGAATAGCTGTATTGTCTGTACTCACGAGTAATAGGATTCTAGGAAAAAATGCATGGCATGCTCAGATTTGAAAAAAATAAAGGTAACTTTAACCAAAAAATAAAAGCTGTTTACTTAAGTGTGGGCAAAATGTTTGTAAAATACAGGTTATTGTGTAAACTCAGGGTAAGTAATAACTATTACTAAGCTGAAGCTTGAAAGGATAAGGTAAGAGAGTGGTGTCCATAACTGGAGACAAGAAAGCTCTGTGGAAAGGGACAACTTTGAAGACAGCAGGAACCTTTGTAAGTAAGACATAGACAATCCAAAGGAATCATACAGGTGGAAGATAGATACACAAATAGCTCATCCTTGCTTTCCTACCCACCTTTATTCTCTTGCCAGGGATCTCTGGTGGCTGAATCCAATTGCAAGCTGAGCACATGGGAGCCCTGTGAAGTAGTCCTTTTTGGTCATCTTCTCTGAGAAAAAAAAAGAGTAGAGATGAGTAGATTTGGGTAGAGAATGGATCTAGACAAGTAAACAGAAGACATCTGGCACATGGTTTTGCCAGACTATTTTATGCATTTGTCTCCCCTTTTATAGACTGTGCTTAGTATTTATTTTAACCTGGTTTCAGCCATATAGAACACTGGGGAGATGGGGTTTGAGCTAAGACGTGTTGACTTTCCCTCAGTGAGTTATTTTTCCTGTCCTTACAGCTCTTTATTAGAAACAAGCAGATATTTGTTGTTAAATCCAATCTGAAATGGGGGTGAGAATTCATTCTTCTTGAAAATTAACAAATTACTTTTCCACAGACCATAGTGGAAATACATACATACACACACAGACACACACACAACTTTGAATCTGCTTATATTTTTAAATAATTTTATTACTTCCTTGATAATTGGAAATTATGGCTTTTGATTGATTATGAAAATACATTTTACACTTTGGGAGGCTGAGGCAGGTGGATCCCTTAAGCTCAGGAGCTCGAGGCCAGCCTAGGCAACATCGTGAAACCCCATCTCTATAAAAAATACAAAAATTAGCCAGGCATGATGGCATATGCCTGTAGTCTCAGCTACTCAGGAGGCTGAGGAAGGAGGATTGCTTTGAGCCCAGGAGGCAAAGGTTGCGGTGAGTCCAGATGGTGCCACAGCACTGCAGCCTAGGTGACAGAGAAAGATCTTGTCTCGAAAAATAAAATAGAAAAAAAGAAAATATATTTTTATGTTTTCTAATAATCTATATTGTTGCCTAAACAAAATTCTATCATTTGGGATAACATGGATGCATCTAGAGTATATTATGCTAAGTGAAATAAACTAGGCACAGAAAGACAAACACCACACGATCACATTTATATGTAGAATCTGAAAAATGTTGAATTCATTGAAGTAGAAAGTAAAATGATTACCCAAGTTGGGGCCAGGGGTGGAGAGTTGAGAGAATGGGGTGTTGCTGTTCAAAGAAACAAAGTTAAGCTAGACAGAAGAAATTGATTTTGAGGTCTATTGTACAGCAAGGTGACTACAATGAATAATGTATTGTATATTTTAAAGTAACTAAGACAGTAAATTTCAAATGTATCACAATAAAAAATGTTAAGTGAGGTGATGAATACGTTAATTAGCTTAATTTAATCATTCTACATTTGTATACATTTATAAACATATCACATTATACTCCATAAACATAATAAAATTATGATTTATCAATTAAAAATAACATTAATTTAAAAAGAAAGTATTGGAAATCAGATTATCCTATTTAAAGTTTTAACAATGACATGCCTTTAGAAATAGAAAAAACAAAAAATTTGATATAATTAAAATATGATTTCCTATATTTTATCACATTTTTACTGTTTCCCAATAATTTGAACCCTCATGTATATATTTTATTTCAATAATATTTTATACATTTATTAAGCTTTTTTGTGTGATTTAATATGTAATGACTATTGTTTTGGTAAATAGTTTATGAATCCACTACATAAACTGTGACTTAGTGTCTTCCATACATGAGGCATATTCTCACTTAATTTTTGTCTAACTGGTCAGTAATAGGCTCAAGGTTGTTTTTTGACTGCAAATATCTGTGTTTTACCAGATTAGGGTTATATAAGTTTTTACTGTTTAGAAATCTGATTTTATCTTATTCAGCATTATGAGTTCCATTTGTGACTACACAATGATTATCTTATGCTTTTTCATTCATGCTTTCACAGTTTGGTTCAATTAATATTGAATTCAATGCATTACATATTTCATTATTAGATAATTTTTCTTAAATGTGGATCTTGCACATGGCTTATTGTAGGATTGTTTTTACATTCAAATGTGAGACTATTACCTCTTGATAGAAAAAAAATTGGGCCGCATAGTTTCATTACTATAATTACCACACTAGGTTTGGCTTCAGCTTTTCTGATTAATGACTTCACTTTTAATGTTTTCTTGTTCTTTGTTTTTTTTTTCTATTGTGACCTCAGTATATGACACATCTTTATTCTGTTTATTCATGTTATCATTTGTAAGACAAATATTCTGGTTTTAATTTTTTAGCAGATGTTCTTTAAAAACACACAGGTCACAAACATACTTAGTATATGCATTTACAAGAATCATATAAGAAATACAATTATTTTACTTTTATTAGAGGCTAATGGAAATAATTAAACCATTTTGCTATATAACACAAGAAAGATGTTATAAGAAAGAGTGTATTGAATTCAAGTTTCCCGAACTCTTAACTCTCCTGCATGAGTTTGTATAAATTGCCCAATTGTATGTTGTAAAAAATATCTCATCATAATAAGAAAATTGTCAATATACAGCATCAGAACACTCTATCATCCTTCCTTCATTCTCCTATAATGCTAGTAAACATGTAAGTTTTTATAATCACTATTGATAACTCTTGGCTACTACCAACTAAACTAAAACCTATGAATATTCTAAGAACCAATAATTCAATCTTTTAAGAAAAACACCAGTATTATGTGTGCAAACCCATCAGCCATTAACCAAGAAGTAATGGGTTCAGACTATCAGACTTGAGGATTTAGAATGTAAATTGATCAGCCTCAGAGAACCAGTGTCTATTCTGGAGTTAAATTGTTGGAATCAAATGGTTAAAAATATAAATATTGGATATTCAAAAGAATCTTTCTGTAAAAAATATTACTGCATAAATAAAAACTACAGTATTTCTATATAAATAATTTGTTACCTTATTTCAAAAAGCCATCATGACACAAGAATGTCCATAGTCTGTTATGAGAAAATACATTTTATAGGAATAAAAAGTGTTCACATAGGCTACCATAAAAGCTGGTTTTTATGAGATTCCTAAGAAACCCATTGACAGGTAGAAATGGAATCAACTAAATAATGCCTGATGTGACCTCTAGCTGTTCGTTGCTTTTGTTTGTTTTATTTTTCTTTCACTTATCTGAATGTAATTATTTTGTATTATATAGTTTCTACACAGATTCCATACAGCAAAATTTCAGATCTCCCTATAATGAGATCTATAGATCAATTCTCTTTCTTGTATGTTCTTAGAGCCAAGAGTATTACATTTTCTTGTGCTCTGCTCTTCATAGCTAAGAGGTGTATACACTGTGTTGAAGGAGTTGAATTCAGACACATTTCTCTGTACGTTACTACACAGTTACAAGATAAGGAGCATTCTCAATTATAGCCAGCCAGGTAGCAATATTGCAAAATAATGCTGGTAAAACCTTATTCCCATCCTTCCAAGTATGCAGGACTTTCTAACTAATGCTGTGTATTTCAAAGTAATGTCATAACCCTTCAGGAAGACATGGTTTTCACCAAGCTGCAGAGTGAAAAAGCAGTTTGGAGCATCCCCACCTGGAATTTATCATCATTTCAAACTTTTTTTTGTCTACCTTTTGTCTTATTTTTGCCACGATTCTCTTATTCAGTTTGATCTATCATTCTTTATTCCTTTGCTGTGCTGCAGTTTCTCCTTGCTATTCCTTCGTCACTGGTTAGCACCTCCTTCTACCATTTCATTCTACTCTCACTCTCTCATCCCTTCCCTCCTTTTTCCCTATTATATTTGTTCCTTTCTCTTGGCTTCACACACACGAACACTCTCACATCACTCAAACACATTCTCCCAAACTAGCTCACAGCCCTGATTTTTCTCTGGCTACTGGACACAAACAGTACCAAACTTATAATAAGATAGGGTGTTTCTACCCATGTAGTTAATTTAAGGGACAAAATAAAGTTACTACCAATCAAAATGAACCTGAGGTGGCAGTGGTTCCCATTACCATGACTACATTGAGGAGACACATGATCTGGGCTGGATAAATAATGTATGTTGCTCTCCTGTCACAGAAGTTTGCCAAGAGGTAGGCAAGGGACTAAAGCCACACTCAAACATTCTGGCTTTTCTTATTTTTATTCTTCAGTTGATAGCCCCAGAATCTCTTTGCCCACTCCTGATTGCAGCTACTTGAGTAAGAACCTAGAAATTATGGTAGACACATTTCCTTTCTAGGAAGAAGCTGGTGGAAGTGAATCTGGAACTCTGAGAAAAGAGATTAGATCAAAATCAGAATTCTAGTTTCACAGTGTTACTGATACCAGTCCCTGGGGACCACAGAGATACCTTACTTAAAGCATATATTTATTTAATTCAGTGAAGCTCCTTCAATTCATTTCAGTAAATCCCTTTGTTTCATTTATTTCTTTTATTTTCCTTGTTTATTTGTATTCAAGATAAGTTTCAGCAACTTCCAATCAAAACATTCCTGCTCATATAATATATTTCTCCACCGTTACCACTATCTACCCATCAGATTCGCTGTTTAGAAACTGACATGTAAAATTCTGTTTTTAGGGTTTAAAGTGAGAGGAAATTAGGCAAACATATATACTATTTGTAGGTGCTTAAATAGGTACCATACCTATAGAAAATTTGTATATGTATTAAAATTTAAAGTATATCCCTTTTTTGACCCAGCAACTTAATTTCTATAAATTTATACTATTTGTGTTTTATTATTCTATGAAATAACACATATATAGTATATCAACTACCATGTGGTTAATAGCACAAGCCTAGGAATAAAAAATGATATTCAAAATATCGATTAAATATATTATAGTACATCCTTACCATAGATTTCTATATAATCCTATATGTAGTGTTACAGATTACTCAGATAAATAAAGAAAAAAAAAACAAGGTGCATAATAGGGGTATAAGATTCAACCAATTGTGTAATGCACACACACACACACCCACACACACGTGCACACACACACACACACATTCAACAGATCTAAAATACCGTAAGGAGAGTCATTATTTTATATAACACTAAAAAGAAAAAAATTGCTGCCAATTAAACTATGACATAATGCTTTCTTATCTTTTGGAAATTTTATTTAACACATACTAAAACAGCTTTTTGATACTTTAGGCATGGATTTTGATTATATATTAAAATTGCATACACAGAAATAATTATGTTAAAATTAACATTAAAGAACTATTTTTGTAAGTCACTTTTGCCTCAGAAGCATTGATTCTGTGTCTTTTCACATACTCAAGGACATAGATCGTGCTGCATTTCTTTTTCTTTATAATTTTTCAAAATTTAACTCATCTTAAGTTTAGGGGCACACGTGCAGTTTTGTTATATAGGTAAAATTGTGTCATGGGGATTTGTTGTACAGATTATTTCATCACCTAGGTATTAAGAATAGTGCCGATTAGTTGTTTTTCTTGATCTTTCCTTCCTCCCAACCTCCACTCTTAGATAGGGCCCAGTGTGTGCTGTTCCCCTCTATGTGTCCATGTGTTCTCATCATTTAGCTCCCACTTATAAGTGAGAACATGCAGTATTTGGTTTTCTGTTCCTGTGCTAGTTTGTTAAGGAATAATGGCCTCCAGCTCCATCCATGTTCTTACAAAGGACATGATCTCTTTTTTTTTGTTATGGCTGCATGGTATTCCATGATGTATCTCTATCACATTTTCTTTAGCCAGTCTATCATTGATGGGCATTTAGGTTGATTCAATGTCTTTGCTATTGTGAATAGAGTTGCAATAAATATACACATGCATCTTTGTAATATAACAATTTATATCCCTTTGGGTATGTACCCAGTAATGGGTTTGTTGGGTTAAATGGTATTTCTGTTTCTAGGTCTTTGGGGAATCACTGCACTGTCTTTCACGATGTCTGAACTAATTTACACTCCCACCAACAGTGTATAAGCATTCCCTTTCCTTCACTGCCTTGCTAGCATTTGTTATTTTTTGGCTTTTTAATGATAGCCATTCTAAATGTTGTAAGATGGTATCTCATTTGCATTTCTCTAATGATCAGTGATGTTGAGCTTTTTTTCATATGATGTTGGACACGTGTATGTCCTCTTTTAAACAGGAATTTAAAAAGCCTGAATAGCTAAGGCAATTCTAACCAAAAAGAACAAACCTGAGCAAACTACCCAACTTCAAACTATACTGGAGGACTACAGTAACCAAAACAGCACAGTACTGGTACAAAAACAGAAACATAGACCAATAGAACAGAATGGAGAACCCAGAAATAAGGCAGCAAACCTACAATTACCTGATCTTCAATAAACCTAAAAAAAAAAACAAGCAATGAAGAAAGGCTTTCCTACTCCATAAATGGTATTGATGTAAGTGGCCAGCCATTTGCAAAAGATTGAAGCTGGACCTCTTACTTACATCATATGCAAAAATTTACTCGAGACAGAATAAAGACTTAAATGTAACACCCAAAACTATAAAAACCCTGCAAGACAACCTAGGTGATACCATGCTGGACAAAGAATGGGCAAAGATTTCATGATGAAGTTGCCAAAAGCAATTGCAACAAAAGCAAAAATTCATAAATGGGATCTAATTAAACTAAAGTGATTCTGCACAGCAAAGGAAGTATCAACAGAATGAACAGACAACCTAGAGAACGGGAGAAAATTTTTGCGAACTATGCATCTGTCAAAGGTCTCATATCTAGCATCTACAATAAACTTACACAAATTTCCAAGAAAAAATAAACAGCCCCATTAAAAATTGGACAAATATGCTGAATTTCTTAAATGTAGGTCCATTCTCTCTCTAGGATTTCCCTCTGCTACTGACATGCATTCTGCACATTTTGATGCTTTGTACTTTATTGTATAGGTGAGAAGATGTCATGGAATAGTTTTAGGTAACAACCAGAACTCATATTATTTCAGTTTATTGGTTAAAAATGAAAACATTTGTCTAGATTGGCCAAGAGGAATGAAATCCAAGTTTATGTATGTGCAAGCAATAACAATCATATCATGTAAAACCTGGTCAACAGGGTTTGCAAGATGTCATTGTTGATGAAATACTTTCCAGTTTTAGACCCACTAAAATATGGAATAAAACCATATAGCTTAGAATAATTAAAATGCAATGAGTATATGGCATACATACACATTGGATTATATAAATATAAAATATCACTGGAGTTATACATGATAAACTAGTAACAGTGGTTGTCTTAGGACAATCCAGGGACAGAAAAGAGAGACCTATTTTTTACTTTCTACCCTTTTACACCTTTTGAATAATATGTTACAATCATCTTCTACCTGTTCTACAATGACAAAAATAATTATTTGTTTCCAGAATAATAGATTTATTCCTTATTACTAAATCAGTGTTTCAAAATAAATAACATGTCTACAACTGACAGAACATAATATTATTTTAGGTGATATGACTATTTTAAAACAGTTCTATGTATACATTTACCTTAATATATGTTAAAGACAATAAATCATCAAGTCCACTATTTTCATAGTTAAAAATTTCATTTTTCATTGAAATAAATGAGATCATAAGTTTAGAATTAGGATCAGGGAGAGCCTGTTGAATTCAGGGTATAAAGGGAAAATGGAAAATCCTTGGAGAGTGGAAGAGTATATTTAGTTTTGCTAGATAGCACTAAAGGCCCAGTGAAAATAATCTCTGTTTATAAATTTGAAGTTAGATAGTTAGAAGAACACTGTGTTCTTTTTTAGTTTTACCAGTCATGTTTAGGTGGTTGTGTGCAACTAGTGAGAAGACGGAAAAGTGGGCTTAAGAAGGTGTGGTACTTTTCTAGGGAGACCATCTGATGAACAGAGGGATGGGGATTTCTTTGCTCACCTCTTTTTTGACCTCTTAAATGCTCAACACCCCAATGTCTTGCTCTGGTTGACACCACCTCCACAAACACACTGAATTAAACCATTCTGAAGTCAGAGAGTTGTCTGGGCAGAGGTCATGAGAATGCTCATAAGGTTGTTGCATGCTTACCCTTGTTATTGTGTACAAGCCTCCTTAAAGTTTTAAAAACCATCCTGGAGTTGATTTCTCACAAAAGAGACAAGACTGACGAATTATGCCAGTCTTTAATCAACCCATGGGAATAGTGGGAATCTGGTACTGGATATCATCAGAATGAATATAAACAATCAGCTGTTATTAAATAATCATTGATGCAAAATGTGATTGAGCCCTCCGTCTATTAATAAGGAATAGAATTCAGCAGCAAACCTATTTTCAAAGAAGGAAGATTTAAATGAATCTATTTTAATGAAAGAAAATACATTTTAGAGTTTTAAATATTCTATAAATCTCCCTGTCATTCTATAGTTAAGAGTGACTGATTTACTATCAACACAGATAGCTATTTGTTACCTCATCGCTGTATATAATTACTCAGTAAATAAGTGCAAATTATAGCTACTAAGGCAAGCTCACTAACACAAATGTTTCATGTCAAAGACAAGAACAGCAATCACAAAATATTTCTACTCTCCTGTTTTGAGAGTTTATTATTTCATAATGGCACTGACAGTATTTGAAAAGCCATTTCAAATATGATTTCGTCTATCAGTATACAGTATGGTGAAATGATGGTGATGATTATTATAATGATATGATGATGATGATGATTGTTATTATTATTGTTTAAAATACAACAGGGCAGTTATGTTCATTTTGAGAGGGGAAACAGAAGTTCTGGTATAACTCTATGCATAGTATAAACAGAAATCGGACACTTCACTTCAATGTTGTTAACATCAAAGTAGTTTTCTTAAATTATTTCTTCACTTTGCTTTTCTCTTACCTGAAGCATACATGATCATTATATTTTGCTTCCCATAACTCATGTAGTTATTTCAGAAAAGATATTTAAATATAGATAACAGATAATAAATATTTTAATATTATAATAACAAAATAATGACCTACTCCTTTAAATGCCTATTTATTGACATTTATTTACAAATATAGATAAAGAAAAATGATTTGTGCAAACCACAAATAGTGTTTTTAAAATACTCCTTAATTTATGTTCTCTTAGCTGTAAGACAGTTTATCCTTTGCTCTTTCCTACCTGCAACTGGGCCTCAGGAAAAAAAAGATGGAGTGAATGCTATGTCAGAAAGGAGAAGGGTGATATAGAAAAGCTCTCTTCTTTTAAAGAGTGTAGGGGGTTCACCCACTAAGGAAGGGAAGTAATGCATTTAAATGTGATGGTAAACTGTAAACATCCATGTTCTTATATTTTTTCCGTGGAAATGACGAGTTAGAAAAAGTCGATCTTGAGAACACTAAGAAGTAGTGGTGGTCAGTGACGTGATTATCTAGAAGTTTGAGAATGCTGCAGGACACTGGGATGTGGCCATATTTAGCATAGCATGTACGACATTGTGTGGCACTAGGAGATGAGAGTGATTCAAAATATTAGCCTGAAGTAGCCCCTAGATCCCTACTACTTCTGAAAGGTGTACACAGGATTCAAAACGATTATGTTTTTGTCCTGGAAAAGGCTTGCAGGGAATCATCATACACCTGGATTGGGATGAAGTGTTTGAAACTACACTACGTAACAGATGTCCACAAAGTGTTAAATGAAACAAAGAGCTCCGTTGCACCTCAGTGGTAGTGAGCAAAAGGAACAGAAAGGACCAGCCACAATTTAGCAGAGACTAGGAATGATGCAGAGAGAATTACGCTGCCTACTGTCTCCTGACACTACTACAAGGTCATATAAACCTTATATCCAGCACACAAAATGTATCTTAGGAAAAGCAAATGGAGTGAGAAGAACTCTGTGCAGATTACATCATTTGAAACAAATATGTAAACATAAAGAAACGGGATCTCTGGATATGAATGAATTTACTGGATTGTTCTGAATATACACGTGAGACTGTGGTTGTTATTTCATTCAACAGGCTTCTGACAAAGAAGTCGTAGAAAACAAAACAAAAATAGTTATATTCTCTTTAAACATCTGAGTATGCATTAACAAAAATACAACTCATTAGACATAATTTTAATTATCGTGTGAAGAAATAATAAAAACCCAGTGGTTGGCCACTAAAGCCTGCAACACTCTTAATTATAAAAATAGAAAGAATTCCTAATGCAACTGTCCCCTAGATGTGTGGCATGGAGGACAAGTAGCAATTTTCAAAGAGCAAACATAAACATACCATTAAGTTTCACACAATTCAAAATCATATTTAAATGCCTGGTTCTATTGTAATGTCAACAATATAACTTTTTCTTAAAACTACCTTTTTCATTTCCAAATATTAAACAATAATATTGATTAAGAACATTAGAAACAGCTTAATAGGATTTTTGCTTTTATTTTTGTTATTTTAGTTTTTTACATTCAACAGTTGGACAATATGTTAAACACAGAATTTGTTTAAAATAAAGTTTTACATCAATCCAGTTTGTACTTGCTTTAAATTTAGAATTTCTAATTGTCTCCATTTCAAAGTGATGGTATGAAAGAAAACATCAATGAATCTACTTTAGCACCAAATACAATGATGATCTAACAGCTTGCAAACACAATTTAACATAATATTGTACCTGAAGAATAAATAAGCTCAATTCTCCTAGAGGCATTTTGCAAAATATCGACAAATGCAGAGCATGTTGAGCATGACAAACATGCTAAACAAGGGTCTGCTATTATGATAGTATATTTTATAATGCAAGTATTACCTGCTTTTTCTGTTAATTGGAAAATTTTTTTATTAGGATGCTCATGCAAAGGTGGAATAAATGACTTCAGGAACCCTTTCAGGGTCCCATTATTTTTGTGACTAGAGAAATGCATTACAAAAACTTCTAAGGGTATTTTTTTGCTTTGTTTATATTTCTGGAAATATATAAGAGAATAGCCATTCTTCAATTCACAGATTATTGACAAAACATTTCTCTAAGTTATTAGAAAATTATGAAAATGTAAGAAACAGAAACCTCCCTGGAGCCCTTAGCTTACCTATAACTCAGCATATATGACAACTCAGGGTCTGAGACTCAATACGGAGATGTGATTTACATATTGTTTCTAAATGATTTTTTAATATATAAATATTCTGTCCCTGGAATGTTATTTTAATTGGAGATTAGGGTGGTGTATTAATCTGTTTTCACACTGCTATAAATAACTGCCTGAGACTGGGTAATTTATTTAAAAAAAAGTGGTTTAATTGACTCACAGTTCCACATGGCTGAGGAGGCCTCAGGAAACTTACAATCATGGCGGGTGGTGAAGGGGAAGCAAACACCTTCTTCATTAGGCAGCAGGAGAGCGAGACAAAGAAAGCACCACACATGTATCAAACAACCAGGTCTCATAAGAATTCTATCAGGAGAAGAGCAAGGGAAAAGTCCACTCCCATGACTCAATCACCTCCCACCAGGCCACTCCCCCAACAGGTGAGGATTACAATTTGAGTTGAGATTTGGGTGGGGACACAGAGCCAAACAATATCGGGTGGACAATGTGCAAGCACCCATTTTCTTATCTACTGTTATTAAACTTCATTAAGGAGGAGGTAACTCCTTCTTCAAACAGATAAACATAATGTAAGACTTCAAGGACCTGAAAAATCAAGGAAATATGACACCACCAAAGGAAGACAAAAAATATATTAGTAAGCAACCCTAAGAAAATGGAAATCTATGAAATTTCTGACAAATAATTCAAAATAATTGTTTTAGGGAAGCTCAGTGAGCCATAAAAGAACACAGATAAACAATTCAATGAAATCAGAAAAACAAGCCAACAAAACAAGACATTTAAAAAAGAGATAGAAATCATTTTTAAAAAAAAGTCTGGAGCTGAAGAATACAATGAATAAATTTTAAAATGCAATCAAGAGTGCCCATAGCAAACTTAATCTAGTTGAAGCAAGAATCTGTGAACTCAAAGATAGGTCATTTGCAGAAAACTCTAATAAGAAAAGAAAAAAGAATCAACAGAAGTAAAGTAAGTCTATGGATATATAGTACACCATCAAGAGAACTAATAATTTTCATCATAAAAACTTTAGAAGACAATGTTTTTTCCTTCCAAATTTATTTTAGGTTCTGTTGGTACATGTGGAGGTATTAAACCAGGTAAATAGCCTGTTGTGAGGTTAGGTGTACAGATTATTTCATCACCCAGGGAATAATCATAGTACCCAAGAAGTCATTTTTCTATCCTCACCCTCCTCCCTCCCTCACCTTCAAGTAGGCTCTGGTGTCAGTTGCTCCCTTCTTTGTGTCCACATATACTCAATTTTTAGCTCCCAATTAAAGTGAGAAAATACTATATTTGCTTTTGTTTTCATGCATTAGTTTGCTTAGGATAATGGCCTCCAGCTCCATCCATATTGCCACAAACGACATGATTCTGCTCTTCATTATGGCTGTGTAGTATTCCACATATATATCATTTTCTTTACCCAATTCACAATTGATGGGCATCTTGGTTGATTCCATGTCTTTGCTGTTGTGAATAGTGCTTCAGTGAACACATCAGTCCATGTGTTTTTTGGTAGGATGTTATATTCCTTTGGGTATAAACCCAGTAACGGTATTGCTGGGTCAAAGGGTAGCTTTTTTAAAGTTCTTTGAGAAATCTCCAAACTGCTTTCCACAGTGGCTGAACTAATTTACATTCCCAGCAGCAGTATACATGTGTTCCCTTTCACCTGCAACCTCATCAGCATCTGTTATTTCTAAACTTTTAGTAATAGCCATTCTGACTGTTGTGAGATAGTATCTCATTGTGGTTTTGATTTGCATTTCTGTAATGATTAATGATGTTGAGCATGATTTCATATGTTTGTTCGCCAGATGCGTGACTTCGTTTGAGAAATGTCTGTTCATGTCCTTTGCTCACTTTTAAATGAAATTGTTTGGTTTTTGCTTGCTAATTTAAGTTCCCTATAGATTCTGGATATTATGCCTTTGTCAGATGCATAGTTTGCAAATATTGTCTCCCATTCTTTAGGTTGTCTGTTTACTTTGTTGATAGTTTCTTTTGCTGTGCAGAAGCTCTTTTATTTAATTAGTACCTATTTGTCAATTTGTGATTTCTTTTAACACTTTTGGATCTTTGTCATGAAATATTTTCATGTTCAGAATAGTATGGTCTAGATTTTTTCTTTTGGGTTTTTTTCTAATTTTAGGTTTTACATTTAAGTCTTTAATTTATCTTTAGTTGATTTTTGTATATGAGGAAAGGAATGAGTCCATTTTCAATCTTCTGCATATGGCTAGCCAGTTATGCCAGCACCATTTATTGAATAGGGAGTCCTTTCACCATTGCTTACATTTTCCAACTTTGTTGAAGATTAGGTGTGTGGATTTGTTTCTGGGTTCTCTAACAGGTTCTATTAGTCTATGTGTCTGTTTTTGTACTAGTACCATGCTGTTTTAGTTATGGTAGCCTTGCAGTATAAAGTCAAATCGTGTAATGCCTCTGGCTTTGTTGTTTTTTCTTGGGTTTGCTTTGGTGATTTGGGCTCTTTTTTGGCTCTATATAAATTTTAAAATAGAATTTTTAAATTCTGTGAAAAATGTTTTTGTTAGTTCAATAGAAATAGCATTGAATCTGTAAATTGTTTTTAGCAAGCAGTATGGCCATTTTAACAATATTGATTTTTCCTATCTATAAGCATGGAACGTTTTACATTTTGTTTGTGTCATCTCTGATTTCTTTCAGTAGTGTTTTGTAATTCTGGTTTTAGAGGTCTTTCATCTCCCTGGTTAGCTGTATTCCTAGATATTTTGAGAAATCTTATTTAAAGAAATAGTAGTTAAAAGCTTCTCCAATTTTTGGAAAAATATAGACATCCAGGTACATAAAGTTTAAAAGTCTTGTCACTTTCAACCAAAATAAAATTTCTCCAAGCTGTATTATAGTCAAACTATATAATTCTATACTTAGAAAACCCCCACAGACTCCAACAGAAGGTTCCTAGAACTGATAAATCACTTCAGTAATGTTTCAGGATACAAAATCAATGTAGAAACATCAGTAGCATTTCTATACACTAATAATGTCTAAGTTCACAGCCAAATTAAGACTGCAATTCCATTTACAATAACAAAAAAAAAAGAATAAAATAGCTAGGAATACAGCTTACCAAGGAGGTGAAAGATCTCTAAAACCAGAATTACAAAACACTGCTGCAAGAAATCAGAGATGATACAAATGGAAAAAGGTTCCATGCTTATGGACAGAAAGAATCAATATTGTTAAAATGGCCACACTACTCAAATCAGTTTTCAGATTCAAAGCTATTCCTTTCCAACTACTAACATCTTTTTTTAAAAAAAGAATTAGAAAAAAAAAACTATTTTAAAATTCATATGGAACCAAAAAAGAGCCTGAATCACCAAAACAATCCTAGGCAAGAAGAACAAAGCTGGAAACATTACACACAGGAAGAAAAATATTATGTGACATCACTTATCTGTACAATGTAGAAAAAAAATTGAATTCGTAGAAACAGAGAGTTGAAAGGTGGTTACCAGGGGTTTGGTATGGGAGAAAGAGTGAGGAGTTGGTCACAATGCACAAACTTGCAGTTATAATTTTTTTTTTAAAAAAGTCATTCTTATTTTTATGGATAAAGCATAGTAGTTTATTTTAGTAAAGAACTTTATTTTTCTTAAAGGGTATATTAATGTTTGAAAAATAACATTCTAGTTTAAATCTATATTTCTTAATATTTTTTTCTTAAGTTTTTAATTCTGCAGAATATCTATTGCAAGTCAGGTTTGTCTGTTTATGAGAAATTTAATAGAATTGCCAGTGTCATAAAATAATTTTTATACAAAAATAATTTTATTTTTCCTTCCAGGATTAGGATTATAATATTCAAATCCTCTTTCTATGAATTCAATTTTTTTTTTTTTTTTTTTTTTTTTACATTTTACAGATAAGTAAGGTCACATAATACTTTTTTTTCTGTGTCTGGCTTATTTCACTTAGCAAAATGCCTTCTAGGTTCATCTATGTTGTCACAAATGATGAAATTTTTATCTGTTTTAAGATTGAGTAGTATTCTATTGTGTAAATATATCACATTTCCTTTATCCATTTATCCACTGATGAATACATTGGTTGTTTCCATATCTTGGCTATTGTGAGTAATGCTGCAACAAACATGGGAGTGCAAATATCTCTTTGAGGTACTGATTTCATTAGAATTAGAATTTCCAAATACTTTTGTCTGAGGATAAACAAATACATTTATGTGTTTTTCTCACATTATTTTCCTTCTCCTCCCTCTCTTCACCCCCCATTTCATTCAGGTGGCCACATCCTTACCACTTTTCTCCTTACACTATAAAAATAAGCACAAAATCTGCTTGAAGATGAGCCTTAAAGAAGTTTGATAATCATTTAAGCTTATTGAAGACCTTATGTCAAGACATTGAGGCTGGCATGTTGTTGGGGACAGTGTGGATATTAAAACACACCACACACATACACATTACGCAGGGACTTTAGATGGTAGTTGAGAGAGAAAGAAGAAATAGAATGTGAGTTAGAAGTAAGAGGAAACAACAGATGCCATTTTTCTCTGCCTGTCAGGAAAACCATGATGCAGAACTGTGAAAAATATTTTCTCTGTCTTTTTTCTCTTCCTATTACACTGTTGGTGAAGAATGCTGAGAAAATAGATTGGGTGCGAGAGTACACAAGAGGAATCTGGAATTGCAACAGATGAAGATGGCCTGGACACAGATTTACATTACAATGTCTGAATTCCTGGGAACTGTCATATTGTTCACCATAGGGTGAGTGCATAATCAAATGTCAGTGTTCACAGGTGACACAAAAGGCAGGAGGACAATTTTACTAGGTTGGTGAGAGAAACTAATGAGTTTCTCTGGGAGGCAAGTATAGTGAAGTTTTACAAGGAGACCAGGAAAAATGTTCACACTTATTTTTCTAGGATCATGTGCTCTTAATTATTAACTGTAAACTTGAAACATATTTAGGATTACTAAAAATTTTTTGTTTGTTTGTTTTTTAAATGTAATGACAGAATAGTGGTTGATTGTGATTAAAAAGATCGAATAAACGTTCTCTTTTTTTTAATGGTATTAGACTTATGTAGCCCGATTTCTTTTAAGCACTCAGCTAGTAGATTAACACCAGTTGGCATGATTGGTATTTTGGGTAGTTACGTTGAATTCATCTTGGGAAAATTTGTAAAATATATTTTATTGGCATTTTTATACACTTTATTATTATAATTCTTAGTAGTACATGTTAAGGGAGACTTGAAGAAATCTGCCAAATTGCTATTAAGTAGTTAACAGTATTGAAATGCTATTAAGTATTAATAGTAAGGATAAAAGACATATCAATCTGATATGAAAATTCATAAAATAGCAGATCCAAATAGCCAAATACACATAAAACACGCTCAAACACAATACTATGGAAATTTAAAATAAATGAACACTAATTTTTTAATCTAATTTAATTGGCAAAAAACAAGCCATAATATAGAAAAACGATGCTTTTATTTACTGTTAATGGAAATAAGTTTACATCCTTTTTGGACACAATTTGATGATTACAATGAAAAAACATATGGCTGTAAGTAACAGAAGTCTAATACGGCAGTGGTAAAATAAAATGCAGTCATGCTTCACTTAATGATGAGGACATGTTCTGAGAAATGCATCATTAGGTGATTTCCTTGTTGTGTGAATATCACAGAGTGTACTTACACAAACCTAGATGGTATAGCCTACTATGCACCTAGACTATGGTGGTGGCTCCTAGGCTAAAATCCTGCACAGTATATTATTGTACTTAATACTGTAGTCAATTGTAACACAATGGTAAGTATTTGTGTATCTAAACATATCTAACCATAAAGAAGGCATAATGAAAACATGGTATAAAAGATAAGAAATGGTGCACCTGCATAGGACACTTAACCATGAATGGAGCTAGCAGTACTGGAAGATTGTCTGGGTAAGTCAGTGAGTGAGTGGTCAGTGAATATGAAGACTTAGGACATTATGGTACACTATCATAGATTTCATGAACACAGTACAATTAGGCTACACTAAATTTATTAAAATAATTATTCTTCAATAATAAATTAACCTTAGTGTATTATAATTTTTACTTTATAAACTTTCAAATTTCTTAAGCTTTTAAACTCTTTTGCAACTTTTAATGTAAAGCATAACCACATTGTACAACTGTATAAAAATATTATTTCTTCAGATTCACACTCTATAAGCACTTCTTTTTTTCTTTTTTTACTTTTAAAATTTTATTTGGTTAGAAAGTAGGACAAGGACATACATCAGCCTAGCTCTACACAGGGTCAGGATCATCAGTATAACTGTCTTGCACCTCCACATCTTGTCCCACTGGAAGGTCTTCAGGGAGACCTTCATGGAGCTGCAATTCCTATGATAAAAATGCTTTCTTCTGGAGTACCTCCTGAAAAACGCAACTGAGGCTGTTTTATAATTAAAAACACACACACACAGAGTACACTCTAAAATAACAATAAAAATATAGTATAGTAAACACTAGATGATAGAAATTTTTCAATTCTATTGTGATCTTATTGGGACCACAATTGTATATACAGACAGTTGTTGATAGAAAATGTTGTTATGTGACGCATCACTGTAAAAGTTTCTCTCTCAATTAAAAGAAGACTGGAAGTAGTCAATCTGGTTAGGACACTTGTGAATATTAGGTGTCAACTTGATTGGACTGAAGGAGGCCTAGATGGCTGGTAAAGTATTGTTTGTGGGTTTGTCTGTGAGGGTGTGGCCCGAGGAGATTGACATTTGAGTCAGTGGACTGGAAGATGAAGACCCAACCTCAATATGGGTGGGCACCATCCAACTGGCTGCCAACATGGCTAGAACAAAAGCAAGCAGAAGAAAGGGGATAAGCTGCCTTGCTGAGTCTTTCAGCTGCCTTCTTTCTCCAGTGCTGGATGCTTCCTCCTTCTCCTTCTGCCCTTGGACATCAGACTTGAGGTTCTTCAGCCTTTGGACTCTGGGACTTGCACCAGTGGTTTGCTGGGGACTCTTGGGCCTTTGGCCACAGAGTGAAGGCTACACTGTCAGCTTCCCTGGTTTGAGGCTTTCGGACTACCAGCTTCTCTCTTCCTCAGCTTCAGAGGGCCTATTGTGGGACTTTGTCTTGTAATAGTGTGAGCCAATTCTCCCTAATAAACTGCTCTGTCTACCTACCTACCTACCTACATATATACACACACACACACACACACACACACACACACACACACACTTATATCCTATTAGTGATATAGGTAGGTAGGTAGGTAGGTAGAGCAGTTTATTAGGGAGAATTGGCTCACACTATTACACACATATATATACACACACACATATATACACACACACACACACATACTTATATCCGTGTGTGTGTATAGATATATATCTATATATGTAGATATATATCCTGTTACTTCTGTCCCTCTGGAGAACCCTGACTAATATAACACTCCATATAGTCATTAGGGTCCTGTCCATAGCTACCACCTTAACCCATAGGTTACATCTCATGACTCAAGGTGGATAATTGTGTTCCAGCCATCACATTTAAATTTCAGTTAGTATATGAAGAGAAATGCATAAAAGGGCTCATTCTTTCCTTTTAAGGGAATTTTCTATAAATTGTGCTTACATTACTTACGTAGCCCCTTCTATCCATAACAAAAATATATGCTCCGCTAATATTTAGGGGGTATATGGCTAAGAAAGAAGATAAAAATGGTTAAGAGATAAGTCACACATCCTTTGATAGGGCAAAAGAAAAAAATAATAGCATACAAAAATATATGGCCAGTGATATTTTTTGCAGTGTTACTTACAGTGGAAGAAAATAGGAAACTAAATAAATGTATCTAAATAGCATATTGTTAAATACCTTGGGATGCATTTGTCATGTAATTCTTTAATGCCACTGAAATATATTACTCAAAGCAAATAAATGTCTTAGAAGTATTTTCACAAACTGTTTTCAAGTATGAAAAAACTGTCATATCTACCTATACATGCCTATAATTATTATTATCTTGTGGTAATGACATGCACTGAAAACTCTGAAGGTGCGTTGAAATATAACGAGTGCAATAGAAATGCAACGGATCTTTGTGATACACCCATAGTATAAAATTACAAATACTAGATTAACTCATTCAACAGATATTTAACTCTAGTGTTTTCTCTGTTCTTCATTAGCTGAAAACCTAAACGTTTCTTTTCCAGACTCCTTTAAATATGGAGTTCTAAATGTGATTTAGGTTCACCAATCAGAGGCATTCTGAAACTAAAATTCAGAACTGAGTTAAGTGGGAAGAGAAACAGTGAGGTGCCACTTTCCTGGTGTGAATGATGGCAGAGTCAGCAATGCCCCGGAGCATCAGCTGAGCATCAGATTTCTTACTCAAAAGACACCGTCCTCATCGTGGGCTCCCTTGGC
The DNA here is from genome assembly GCF_029281585.2 of Gorilla gorilla gorilla. Lineage (NCBI taxonomy): Eukaryota > Metazoa > Chordata > Mammalia > Primates > Hominidae > Gorilla > Gorilla gorilla. The sequence goes on from NC_073228.2 coordinate 105,544,983, forward strand.
TTCTCAGGTCTATAACGTAACCTGAGAGTTTTTCTGTTTATTCAGCCTGAAGTATATTTTATCAGCTTGCCTAATACTTCTTTAAGTCATTCAGTATTGTGTAACAATAATAATAATAATCCTTTTCTGTTTAAAACAGCAAGAGTGTATGTTTTTCTAGGAAAGTAAACCCTCTCCAGTGTAACGCTATTGCTATATTAATCTCAAAGCATTGGAAAACATCTCTGTATTTCTGTAATTAGTGGTCTTACAACAGAATCCTAAAATATAAAATTTGCCAATACTTATAAATGTTTAAGCTTTATAATTTTGCTAAAATGACTGAGTCATATCATGGCATAATAGCTTAAAAACTATTTGACCAGAGTCTTATCTCTATAAAACTACAATGTTAAATTATCTGACTAGATTAATTTACTAGTCTCTTTTATTATCTTACTTTTACCAATTAACAAATGGTTATGAGATTTTTACCTGTCTCTCCATTCCTCCTTTATAAGTCAAGTACATATTTATTACAATGCTGTGGATATTACCATAAGCCTCTTACCCAAGGGAAAAGTACACAGTCCAAGTTGTTGCCCAACTTACTTTCCATTTTTCCACCCACCCATATGGCCCACTGCAACCTTGTCACAGGGATAATAAGACATATTATTCATATTTATTAGAATATTATAATAAGATATTGAAAAAATGGCTTTACACCAATATAGAAACATCCAGCCACCTGAGGGAGAGGCCTACTGGGAATAGCAATTCAATACAAGTTAGAAAAATGTCCTCTGACAGCACATCCTTTTATCAAGTGAAGAATTATTAATATATATGCCCAGCAGTTTTGTGACTGATGAAGAGGATATGACATTGGGAAAATCCTGCCTTCAGCTAGATAAGCATAGCCCACAGCATCCGTGCTCTTTAAGTTGACACATCCATATAATTTTCTGCCAGGTATCTAATTATCTTTGCAATGAAGGGAGGGATAAGAAGAAAAGGTGGGGCTGGGAGGACAAAAAGGATGTATCCTTTATGCCATCAACCTGCATGCCATCAGCTACTGAACAAGTCTCTTCTTTCATAAATACTGTGTTCAAAATCATTGCCAGTGAAGGTCATTCACTTTAATCAGAATAAAAAACAATAGCTATGTAATTTTCTTAATCTTCTGTATGAATTTCTTTGCATGCATTACATTTCCATCCCTTATTTCTTTTCTCTTATTGCATGTCTTCTATTATAGTGGCTTTAATATGCCTATTCCCCAATCTCTTACTGGTCCAGCTTCAAATCAGTTACTATAGGTAATTAGCTTTGGTGTGTCTGAGCCTGTCTTATCTCAGTCTGCTCTGTTCACAGCAGAGTCTTTTATGAGTTCCCTTCTTCACTTAGAATGCCAAAAAAGTCAGTGCAGAGTCAATGCATGCTGAGAAGTTTGTGGTTTAGTTTGCCTATAATTTCAAGCAACTAATTGCTCTATGTCATTTTCATGATTAAAAAACACAAATCCAGCAGTATATACACTTTTAATTAAAAAATAACAAGTGAAGTCAATCTAAAATTAAAGAGAGTAAGCGGCTGCCATGTAGCTGAATCCTTAAGTGCAAAACGAAATGTGAACCAATTGCAGGAATATACAGTATAAAAGATGTAAAGAGAGACTTTAGGGCAGACTGAGACCGGATTACTAATTTTTGCCTCTACCAATATCAAACAAAATAATAATAATAATAATAATAATAATAACAGACAGCCCTTCATATCCATGGGTTTCACATCCATGGATTCAACCAACTGCAGATTGATATTGAGATATTTAAAAAACTGTGTCTATAATGAACATGTACAGACTTTTTCATGTCATTATTCCCTAAACATTACACTATAACAATTATTTACATAGTATTTATACTGTATTAGGTATTATAATTAATCTAAAGGGGATTTAAAGTATACAGAAAGATGTCCATAGGTTATATGCCAATACAACATCTTTTTATATCAGAGACTTGAGCATCCATGGATTTTGGTACCTGAGAGAGGTCCTGAGACCAGTCCCCACCAGATACCACTGGGAGACTGCATATACCAGAATAGTTTTTCACCAGAAGCAATTTATCAGGAAAACAGATACAGCATATTGCCATAAAATTTGAAAAGTAATAGTGCAAAGGAAGCCATGTAAAAATTCTGACATGTTTGTGTACTGATTCAGTCTTTCCCAAGAAAAGATGTAGGGGAGCAGAAAATGTGTTCAGAAAATTCTGAGAATGTCCAGCAGCACTCACAAATGCAGGACACGGCACACTGAAGTAATATCTAGAAAAAGTTAGGAAGGAAATCATTAAAGTGGGGTTTCAGTTAAAGCAGAAAAACATTCCAGGAGACAGTTTCATCTATTTTGTCTATTCAGGATGAAAGAAATGTGGATTGAAGAAATAAAATTATCATAGATCTGTCTAGATAATTATTGTGAGCAATAAATAAGAAGCACAGAAACCAGGAGACTTTCTAAGAAAGTGGACTGCTGAAGGTGGCGGCTGAGAAGTACATGGAGTATTCATTGTCATGTATTCTTCACCCATCACTCTGCAGAAATCTTTCTTACTTTTATTTTTCTTCTTTTGCTGAGTAGGGGAGTGATATCAGCTGTTAGGGAGAGAGAGTCTGATGAAGTAGACTAAACCATCAGAGGTCTAGGCCTCTAATTCAGTTTTCAAACCAAGAAGAGAATCCTCAAGAGAAAACAAATCTGCCAACACTTTCATCTTAGACTTCCAACCTCCAGAACTATAAGAAACAAAGTTGTATTGTTTAAGCCACTGGGTCTGTTTTGTTTGATTATGGCAGCCCTAGTAGACAAATATACTGGTTCATAAGAACTTATATGATCTACATCTAAATAATTCTCTTTTGATTCACTGTGTTCCTCTGTTTTCTTCTTTCATTTTTTCCCCCTGAAACATTCCAACCACCCCTCCAAGACCAGCACCTGAGCCCTTATTTTTCTTCCCAAGATCATCATATGGCTGACTCATTTTTATCATCCCAGTCCCAGCTCAAATGACACATAATAAAAGAGACTTTCTCTGATCATCCATTGTGTCCTTACGTAATTTGTACCTAGAACACTGGGACATAGCTAGTGCTTGATAAATACCCACTGAAGGAATGAAAAAGATAACAAGGGAGACAGGAACAGTTCACCCAAAATATGTAATAGATAAAAAGTTGGAATTAAAACTTTCAAGCATGAGAAAGATGGAGAGAAATGGTATAATATCTATGCAATAATTGTGTTATTGTAAGTAAATACAGGAGGTAGGAAGTGAAGGGTGGAAGAATCACAAAAAAAAAGAGAGATGAAGATTTTGGCTTAAAAAAACAAAAAAAAAAAACAAAAGGAAAAAATATTCTCTGAGTACCTCTCACTAGCAAAACATCTAAGGTAAACCTAAACCCAATACAAACAAAAGTGAACAAAAAGGTAAAATGTTAAATCAACACAATAAGATGAAAAGACATATGCTGATCTAAGAAAACAAATAAGTATCAAACAATACAATAAAAGACATGAGAAGTACATTAGAAACAATATGCATCAGAAATGATAGAGCAAAATAATCAAAATTCTGGAATGAAATAAAGACTTGAGATGGTCACTGTGCATACACCAGAATATTTTTTTCACCAGAGCAATTCATCAGGAAAAGAGATACAGCACCTTGCCATAAAATTTGAAAAGTAATGGCGCATAGACAAAGAGTAAAGCAATTAGAATGAACACAATATATAATAAGATGTAAGACATACTGTTTTCACTATCTTCTTTGCATTCTTGTTTCATTAAAAAAGAGTATTTTCCATAGAAAAATTCTATCTTTTTCACTGATAGCAACAGGAGACAAACAAACTCCTAGGCAGACAGAAATGGGTCCCCAGGGAAACCCGATCTTCAAGCCAAAGACAGTTTAAAGCCTGAAAACTCAGCTGTCAGTTGCAGGTAGAGCCCACAGCTGGAGTGAGAACTTTCTCAACGCCTTTTACCTAATCAAATGGTGCCTTTTCCAAACCCAGCCATGACCCATTCAGGATGCAGTCCCCCATTCTAAGTCCATAAAAATCCTGAATACAGCTTCACAGATGTCTACCCACTTTCGGACCCCCTCTCATACAGAGGGCTACCCACCTTAGGTCTCCTCTCATTGTCGAGAGCTTTTCTGTCACTCAATAAAATTGTTCTCTGCCTTGCTCACTCTCTAGTGTATCTCATTCCTCTTGGTCTTGGTACAAGAACCCGGACCTGATGAATGGTGGGCGCAAAAAGAGCTGTGATGCTCTTGGTTGACTTGCTGAGCTACAGGCGGCAGGAATAAAAGAGCTGTGACACTCCTGGCTGACTCTTGGAGCTGTGGGCGATGGGAATAAAAGAATTGTGACATGCACCTGCTCACCGAGCTACGGGAATAAAGAGCTGCAACATTCCTTATGTGCTCAGACTTCCAGACTCCCTGAGCAAGAGCTGTGACAACCCTTGGGGCTTTGCAATGGCTGGCCTCTCCGAGTTTTCAGGCACTACTGCATTCTCCTAATCTAGGCACTGGTGCCCAATGTGGAAGCCACTCATTACATGCCTGGTCCAGCTGTGGGCTGAGTGTGGATCCTGTGGTGGGCATGGGACCTGGGGAGGCAGGAGCAGAATGCAGCCTACCAGGATGAACAGACAGAGCAAGCCCCAAGTGAGGCCCCAGGCAGAAGTCGTGGTGGCCACAGAGATTTCAGGCTTGTGAAGGAGCCCTGAAGGAATCCTGTAACATCACTACTGTTTCCTGGCTTCCCAACAAATAAAAGAGTGATTTCTCTGATTAGTGAGTGAGATCCTAATGTCCTTGTCCAAACTTGCTAGGTGGGGTCTATGTGTTAAATCCTGCTACTCTCTGGTGCTTTCTCTGGGCTTCAGTAGATGTGTAGCAGGCATTACACTTCAGGCAGCCATCTCAGTAACTGCTTGGCAGGACCCTACTAGAAATCAGTTCAGGATGCTGGTCTAAGACCTACTCACCTGATATGGTTTAGATTTGTGTCCCCACCCAAATCTCAGGTCAAATTTTAATCCCCAGTTTTGGAGGAGGGGTCTGGTGGGAGGTAATTGGATCATGGGGGCTAACTTCCCATTGCTGTTCTTGTGATAATGAGTGAGTTCTCACCAGATCTGGTTGTTAAAAGTCTGGAGAACCTACTCCTTCACTCCCTTCCTCCTACTCCAGCCATGTAAGACATGCTTGCTTCCCCTTCACCTTCTGCCATGACTGTCAGTTTCCTGGGGCCTCCTCAGCCATGCTTTCTGTACAGGCTATGGAACCATGAGCCAATTAAACCTCTTTTCTCTATAAATTACTCAGTCTCAGGTAGTTCTTTTTAGCAATGCGGGAACAGACTGATACACCACCTATCTAGTTACATAGACAGGAAAAGAACTGGATATTTTACACTCCTTGTCCATTTATCAGTCCAGAGGGCAAGGGTATAGTTATTAAAAGTACTTCCAATTCAGTACATGCAGTACAAATATCAGGATTTTAATATTCATCTGTACTAATTTTATCATACAGGTGGACACAAGCTGTTGTAGATTACAGATAGATAAGTAATCAACTACTTCACAGTAGATAATAAGTATATTTGCCTACTCTCAGTACAGGCCTTATCTGTAAAATAACATGATCAAAGAAAGGTCAAATATCTCATTAAAAGTAACCTGACAATCCAAAGATAAGGGACAAGAAAAATTATTTAATTTTTTTTCTCACTAAAAGGAAGAAGGAGGAAGCTGATACTTTTCCTCCTATACTCTAACCATTTGATATGGTAATAAAACCTCTCCAAGAGCCAGAAGGCTTTTCTTGACCTTTAATGACCTAAACACTCTTCAATTACTGGAGTTTTATCCCTTTTTCCTTCTAAGGAGATAATATTTTAATCTCCCTCTCACCCTCGGACTTAACCTAAGGATCTTATTAGGGCTATAACCATTTGGCCCTCAGGGATCAGAACAATTAAATGGAGGAATGGCTATAAATTTAATCCTTATGGTATGTGAAGAGAATTAGGAGCTTTTATAAGAGCACTGGAAAATACAGGAAAGTTTTATTTCCCAACAAAAGATAAATATGATTTTTCATAGGGATCAACTGTATGCAAAAAAGTAACATGAAATTAAAGAAAAAATCCTCAGAATTAAGATTTGAATCTAGAAAACTAAAGTACACATTCTTTTTAAAGAAAAATTAATTCCAGTATTCTTACCTGCAAAATGTATCTTGGATAAGTAATTGGATTTTAAAGATAAAAAGATACAAGTTCTTTAATCATTCAGACAGAAAAATCAAGTCACCTACAAAAGGAAAAAGTTAAACTGTCCTCAGACTTCTTTATAGCATTGCTGTATCCAGACATAAAATAGTTTCTGAAATTTAGAAATAAAATGTGACTTGGGATATTAGACCCAGGTAATCTGTTTTTTATTTCAATGTGTAACAGACAGGCATCCTTATACATGCAGAAGTCCTTCTTGGAAAATGAAACAAAAACAAAAACAAAGCTACTAGACACATTTTAGCCAAGATAATATAAATGGCAAAAATACGGTAAAAGATTAATTTAATATGCTATTCCAAACAACAAAGCAATGTCTCTGAGTCCTGGGTGAAACTATATAAAACTCAAGATTTTTATATTCCATGAGACGCTTATTTGAGTATACAGAGAACAACTATCAAATAAGGAAGAAATTAAAGAATAAATCATCAATGAACATTCCTGGAAATTACAACTTGCTAGTGGATTAGGAAATATATATCATATTAGACATCAGGAGTTGGATTCTGAATATTGGAAATGCTGCAGGATAATGGGAACTTTCATTTTTTTAGTGGAAGTATAAATTAGTAAACTGATTACAGGTCACAATTTGAAAAACAATGGATTTGAATGTTCATAATATCTGTTCCAATAATTTACTTCTAGGAATTTATCCTGAGGAAATTATTTTATAAAGGTATCTGAAGAAAGGCAGTGATGACAGCATAATTTGTAAAATTATAAAATTCTTAACTTTCTAATATATTATTGACCACTTTAAAAACTAATGCCATTTTAGATTGTATAAGTGCTAAGAAAAAAAGCTACAATATGTTATTATTGTCATATCTATAAAAATAATGCAATATAAAATCCCTATTTAGCGTATTTCCGGGGGCAGCCAAAGGCATATGGCCTGACATATAGAATAATATAATCCAAAGCATTTTAATTTTATGTTTAATTTTATAGTTTGCCTTTTTTAATTGACAGCAAAAATTGTATATATTTATGGTATAAAATATCACTTTTGATATATATACACATTGCAGGATGGCTAAATCAAGCTTATTAACACATATCTTTCTTCATATACTTATTTTTTGTGGTGAGAACATTTACAATCTACTTTCAGCAATTTTCAAATTACAATAATTTAAATCTATATTTTAACTTAACTAAAAGAATATAATTGGATTGTTTGTAACATAAAGGATAAATGCTTGATGTGATGGATACTCCATTTACCCATCCATTTACCATGATGTGATTATTACACATTACCCATCTGTATCAAAATACCTCATGTAACCAATAAACATATATATCTACTATGTACCCACAAATTTTTTTTTTAATTTAAAAATACAATATGTTGCTATTAACTACACTCACTATGATTGGTAATAGATTTCTTGAACTTATTCCTTTTATCTAACTGAAATTTTGTAATCTTTGACCAATAGCTCCCCAACTCCATTCCCTGATAATCACCATTTTACTCTCTGTTTATATGATTTTGGCTTATTTTAGATTCCACATAATTAAGATCATGTGGTATTTGTCTTCCTGTGTCTAGTTTATTTCACTGGCAAAAGGTCTTCTAAATTCATCCATGTCGTCACAAATTACAAAATTTTCTTTTTTAAGACTGATAGTATTTTATTGTGTGTATGTAACACATTTTCTTTTTCTATTCATCCATTGATGTGCACTTAGATTGTTTCCAAATCTTGCCTATTATAAATAATGCTGCAGTGAACATGGGTGCCAGGTTGCAACCCAAGCTGAGGTCCGAAAGAAGCTGCTGGATGGGTGTCGGGGAGCTGAAAGAACAGTCAAGGGACTGTAGGCAGTTGGGACATGGATTTATTCTTTCTTCCCCTACAAAGTCAGCAGTACAGTTATAGTTTTCACAGACAACGGTGGCTCAAAGCCAGGTATGAACTTACACAAAGAAGTTACGTCAAATGACTACATAAATGTGATTACATAGTATGTGGGATTGTGCACCTGTGCTCCAAACCCACTGTCTCATACTGTACCTATGGCTGCCTCAGCCTACTTCTGACTAAAGCATAGCCATTTTCCTTACACTCCACACCCTAGGTCGAGGGAGTTCTCTTAGTGGAGAGACATGCCCACAGGGCAGAACTCTGGAGCCAAAGGCCACAGCAGCAATACCGGGAGCAACAACTCACTATTAATATCGCCACTATGCTGCCCATAATTATTAGGGTCCAGCACAGGCCAGAGCCCAGAGACGCCCATCATGTCTGTAGGGGGTTGTCAGTAAGGTTCTCACCTGCCTTGATTTCCTGGGAAACTCCTTGCAAAGCTGTTATTATGTTTAGTTGATTGTCAGGGATGAAGATACAACATTGCATTCCCAAAAGAGCACAGCTACCACCTTGGGCAGCAGTCTCTGACTGGGGTATTCCTGTGCGCATGCTGGGCATCTCTGGCAGGACCCCCAGATATCTGGCGTTGGCACAGACAGACCCCAATGCTTATTGACCTAATGCATTAGTTTACCCCCTGCATAGCCCAATTTTAGATGCAGTCATAGGGCTATATCTTGTGTAGCTGCTGACTTCAACCACCGAACCTTGGCCAAGGCATTTGTCTCGTTATTTCCAGGGGCGGCCAAAAGCATACGGCCTGACATATGATAAATAGTTACATTCTTTTGGTGTCCCATTTCCCATAGGTCTTGCCACATGGCTTGGCTCCAAATGGGTTGGTGGCCAACTAGTCAGTTCTGTAACTTCCAGGTAGTTAACCACAAGGTAGACCTTCATAAACTGCCCAGCTATAGGTGCAGATCACCATAGGTGTTTCCTCCTTGGTGATCACTATCCACACTGTCCTGAGTTCAGCTCATTGACTATTTTGACCATATCATGGTCCAGGCAGCAGTAGCACCCCAGCTGGACCCATCTGTATATCGTGCCCCATTGGGAATTGGGGGGCCCCCTTCTTTAAATGATAATGACTCAGGGTTTAAGGGGGCCTCAGGCAGACCCATGCCTTATCTTGCATTAGGACTACAGGTCCTAAGACTTCTTGTAATTCTGCTGCTAAGGGGCTTGTACTCAGGGTACAATGCTCTTATAAGTAGGTGCCCCATTTTGCTAAGGTGGATGTCTTTGCCGTCCCAGTCTGTGGAGTTGTTATCTATGAAGGTATCCACCCCATTATTGGGTAAGTTGTCCACGTGACAAATATAGCCCGTCCCATCAGGGTCTCACAAGCCTGGAGTGTGGCATATGCAGCTGCTAATTGCTTTTCTATTAATGAATACCGGATCACAGCTCCCTTCCAAAGTTGGGACCAAAAGCTCAACTTTGTTCTAAAGTGCTTCATGCACTGCCATAGGCCCCAGCCAAAACCATCTGTGGTCACATGCACATCAAGTTCAAATGGGCACCCCAGGTCAATTACTCGTGGGGCTTGTGCTTGCTGTATGGCTTTCTTGGCTGCTAGAAAAGTCATCTCAGCCTCATCGTTCTAATCCCAGGTAGCTCCTTTTTTTGTCAACTGATAGAATGGTTATATCACCTAAGCCAAATGGGACATGAATCAAATGCCTGCCAATATCCTAAGAGGCCCATAAAAGTCTGTAGCTGCCTCATCGTTGTGGGCTGGAGATATGCCTGAATTTTATCAGTGATGGCCTCTGGTATGGCCTTTGTCTTACTTGACCAGATAACTCCCAAGAACTTGGCAGACAACCCAGGCACTTGGAACTTGGATTCACTGACAGCCCAACCACATGCTGCCAAATGCTGTCGAAAAAGAGGTGCCACCACTTCTAAATCTGCAAGAGAATCTGAGATTCTCATCAATGTAATGAAATAGGTGGACCCCCTTTGGATATTTCCAGGTGGCTACAAGACCATGACTTATGGTGGGGCTATGCACATAGTCCTGCAGCAACACTGTGAAAGTCCACTGCTGCCCTTCCCATATGAAGGCAAACTGTTCCTGGCTCTCTGGAGCAATGTCAATTGAGAAGAATGCATTGGCCGAGGCCACCACATAGTGGTACTGTCCCAATTTCATCATTAAGTGGTCCAGCAAATTCACTGATAGATGGCACTGCTGCATGTAAAGGGGTGATACTTTATTTAGTTCTCGATAATCCACCGTCATCCGCCAAGTTCCGTCAGGCTTTCTGACTGATCATACAAGAGAATTGTAGGGGCTGTGGGTGTCACACACTATCTGCACCTCCTCTAACTTCTTAGTAGTCTCAGTTATCTCCATATGCCCACCTGGCAAGCAGTATTGGCAGGTGGAAGTAACCCGTCAGGCTTGTGGCAGGATTTGGGGACAGTGATGCATGTGTTCATGGAGTACCCCTTAACCACATGTACTCAGAGTCTAAATTCTCTGTTCGTGGTTTGTAAAGCCAAGCCATGTAAAATATCTACCCCTGGAATGTATTTAGGTATGGGCAAGACATACACAGTGTATAAGAAGGCAGCCAAGCAGCCAGTGCCAAGGTGGTTTTACTTTGACTGACTGTCCTCGATAGCCGTCTATATATGCAGTCTTTCCTGAAACTTATCCAGGTTTCCATAGACGAGGCTACAATCTGTGCCAGTGTCAACCAGCACCAGCACTTTCTGTACATTGGTGTAGGACCAGTGGGTTGTCAATTCTACATGTGGCCTCTGGTTGTCTGGTGTCTCTCCCAAGCTGGGCACCTTGGCCAGTTTCCTAATTAAACACAAAAGACTCTATACCTCCACCCATCTGCAAGTAGTCCTTGAGCTGGAGTGTCCAGGTGGGACTGGGTTGAGCAGCATCATCCTGCCCACTTTGGGACATTTTCTGGAATTGCTGCTCTAGGGACAATTGCCTCCATAAAGTTAACAGCACTTCATTGGGTTGCCTATTAATTTTTTCCTGGTCAATCCCAGCCAAAATCAAATCAATCTACATCTATGTGCGTGTCACCTGCTCAGGTCTCCTTTTGTCTTCCTCTTTTTTATGGCGCAGACTCTCCAGTCCCATCTACGGCCCTCTGCTTTCATGAGGGCTACCATGTCAGTAGTCACCTCATGTATGTGGCACCTCACACATAGAATGAAGACAGCAGCCAGGGAGCTGAAGGAACTTGGGATCACAGAGCCCAACACAAGGTCCCTCATGTAGGAGGTAAAGCATTCATCATCTGGCCCTTGGGTATTCAGATTGAACATAGCCTGCCACATACCCGTCACCGAAATTACTCGCACCAAATTTATGTACAACTGCCACTTACTTACAGTTTCTGATATTTCTCCAGGATCGTTCCATACTGTTTGTATGGCTGCTATCAGCCATTCAATCAGAGTGTGGTCAACTTGCCCGTGTGCTAACCACCCGCTCACCTGCAATCACTGATAGAGGGAGGAATGGGTCATAATGGAGGCCAACTTTTCTATTTCAGAGGCAGAGCAGACAATATTGTCAGCTCCCTCATCCCAAAGGTGAAGCATCCAGGTGGGTAGGGGTTCCCGCAAGCACTGCCAACACTGTTTACCTAATTCCCACAACTCAATTGGGATATAGGCAGTGTATTACATGTGTTCTATCATGGTAGGGGATCCCTAAACCCATCCCTGGGAACCCAATGGGTGTTCATGCTCTATTTTCTAATGGACCACTGCGCAATCCTGCAACAGAGGTTCTTCCTCCTGGGTATCAGACCAAGCAGGAGTCTCTGACTGGGATGGTGGGCTCAGGCCCACACTAACTGTGGCCCCTAATTCTCATTCCAAGCTTTGTTTTGGGCCTCCAGGCATTCTACTTGCACCTGGAGGTGTTTTACCTGCGCTGCATCCCACAGGGACTGAGTGTACACTGCACTTCCTGTAGCACAATCAAAAACGTCCATCCAACTCTGCTGCAAAGGTGTGCTCCTTCTTTATTTGCTGTGCATCCAGGTGCTTCAGTGCCTTCTCCATGTTCATGGAGGACCCGTCCACTGCCACCCATAATTACACCAGGACACATCCTAGCAACACGGCAGCCACTAGATACCATAATCCATGCTGGGGCCACATGGCCTACCCACGATCACTGGGGGCCAAGGGCTCACATACCTTGGGATCCTGCCGACTATGCCAATTGTCAGGTTCCAACCCAAGCTGGCGTCCGAGAGAAGCTGGTGGACAGGTGGCAGGTAGCTGAAAGAATACTCAAAAGAGGCCGGGCGTGATGGCTTATATCTGTAATCCCAGCACTTTGGGAGGCTGAGGCGGGCAGATCACGAGGTCAGGAGATCGAGACCATCCTGGCTAACACAGTGAAACCCCATCTCTACTAAAAATACAAAAAATTAGCCAGGCATGGGGGCTGGCGCCTGTAGTCCCAGCTACTTGAGAGGCTAAGGCAGGAGAATGGCATGACCCCAGGAGGCAGAGCTTGCAGTGAGCGGAGATCGCGCCACTGCACTCCAGCCTGGGCGACAGAGCGAGACTCCATCTCAAAAAAAAAGCATACTCAAGAGACTGTAGGCAGTTTGGACATGGCTTTATTCTCTCCCCTCCTACAGAGTTAGCAGTGCAGTTATATTTTTCACAGACAACAGTGGCTTAAAGCCAGGTATGAGCTCACACAAACAGGTTATATGAAATGGCTACAAAAATGTGATTACATAGTGCATGGGATTGTGTGCCTGTGCTCCAAACCTGCTGTGTCATGCTGTACCACTGCCTTAGCCCACTTCTGACTGAAGCACTGCCATTTTCCTTACAATGGGAGTGAACACATCTCTCAACATACTTATTTTAATTCTCTTAAAAGTAGGTATGTGTTTTCCATGGAATAATATATTTATTATGTATTTATCAAACTGCTGGTTTACAAATTGAAAATTTTTATTAACTATGAAATGAAATTCTCAAGAACAGTGGAAAAATAATTTCCACAATGGGAAAAATATATACGAACCTTACTGAATAAAAGATATCTTTAATCAATTTAAGACATTGTAAATAATTACATATTTGCCTAAGGATAAATTGAAAATAAATTTTCTATGAATGAACAGCAATCATTTAAATAATACAAATATCTGCTAAAAACACATTATATATTGTTATATGTATATCTATATTACTCATCTTTGAAATATTTATTGCAATCTGTCCCATTACTTTATGCTATAAGAAGTCATATTTTTCTATCTTTTAATAAGCAGATTGACAAGTCAGCTTATTTAAGGTAAATAAACATAAAATTCTGAACTCAGTTCTGAATCTGAAGTAAATACTTTTGAGCAACAATTCTTAACAAAATATTTGGTTAAAGTTGTAAAATATGTCTTGATTCTAGATGAGTCCTTCAACAATTAGTAATGACATTATTTCCATTATTGTTTGTTTTTTATAATATATTTAAAATGTAACTTAATATTTGTGTTATTTTTAGTAAAATTAGGTACCAATACAAAAATGCAAAAGGAGTATTTATGTGCTGGGATAAGAGGGAAAGAGGCATTATATTTCAAGATTTGCCCAAAAATATATTTTTTAAATGGTACACTGATAATTTTGATAAAGAAGACTAAATTAAATACATCAGTTCCAAGAAGCATTATGTTTTCAAGACAGAAAGAGAAATAGAGAAAGACAGAAATAGTTTTTTAAACATACATATTGCAATTAATGACGAATATGTTGTAATATTTTACATATAATATATAAAATATATAATATAGTATATTGTTATAAAATGATTTGTATATTGTTATAAAATGATTTGTATATTTCTAGAAGTATATATTCAGTGAATACAGAGAATAATTACAGCTTCTCAGTATGTTTTTTTGCAAGAATATAGTATATATATAGCACACAAAATATGTATTAATTTGCTATTTATGCTACTGGTAAGGCTTCAGGTCAATGATAGGCTATTAGTAGTGAAGTCTTTAGGGACTCAAAAGTTACACGCAGATAGTCAGCTGTGCAGAGGATTTGCACCTCAAACTTTGCATTTTTCAAGAAACTGTACTTATACATCAAATATATGAGCTGAGGAGTTAGTTTTTAGGCAAAAAATTTACATAAAAATTTTATTCTCTCATTACCTGCAGCATGGTATAGTGAAAAGAGCACTAGACTTACAGATAGATCACCAATATTTATGTAATGGGTAAGTCATTTGTCTTCACAAGACCTGAATTTGCTTATTTGAAATGTGAAGATGTTATAGTAGATCAATTATATTGCCTATTCTAGGTTTCTACTTAAATACACTATGATGGTATTATGTTTCATCTTTTATTGTTATTTTTTACATATGTAATCTTATATTTTTTTGTATACTTCTCTCTTCCTTCAAAATTACCCAGCACCAATCTTTGTGCTGTTCTTAGTTTATACCAAAACATTTAAATCACTACTTTTCATTGCTAATACAATATTGATATAAATAGACTAAAATAATATTAATGATAAATCGATGTTCTTTATATCTGAAATATATTTATTAAAATATAGAAAAAATATAATTTGAGACCTTTAATGGGCTCTGTGAACATAAATCCATTCATAATATTTAAAATTATATTTTATATAAAAGTAGCCTGCTAGGATATATTTACAAGAGGGTTAGAAAAACATTTAACCTGTCAGCTAGGTGAAAACAGAACCTATTATTTTCTTATGTAACATATAATCAAACTACATCTTGAAAACTGAAAAGCAGCTCTCTTTAACAATAATCATATAGCTTTCCTCTAAGCTTAAATCAATATTTTCTTAGCACAAACCAGAAAATAATAAAATAGTAAGTCTAATTAATAAAGATAGTCAACAGTTCCTAAAAATTTTTTAAAAATTGATAAAACTCATATTTGGATGAACACAGACTTCTTTGCCAAGGCAAAAGAACATTGCCTGAAATCAATATATGTGGAAATATTAAATATAAATAAGACAAAAGGAAGTGGTCATATGATACAGTCACCCTTTGACCAAATCCATTGTGCTCATACTACCTTAGCTTTTCTCTGTTAAAATTAATGTTATTAATATGACCTGAAATAAACAAAATATTTGTAAGAGTTTATACTCACTTCAGTCTCAGTACATATAAAGAAAAACAAATACTATCTTAACTAAAATTTAATAAAAGTCATTAGCTTTTACCTATGTCAGCAAGAAGTAAAAAAGAAAAAAATCATGAGATAAAAGGACACTGAGAAACAAAAATTTCATAAATATCTTGATCAGGTAGTGATTCCTTTCACTTGCAGCCAATTCAATAATAGCAGTGTTGACATTCTTTTTATAAATTTAAGACAAAGATTATCCATTTGATTAGAATATGTATGCTAATCAAATGTATTCAAGAATACATTCTTGAAAATCAACTGAATGTAAATATGATTTTTTTGACTAATGACTATGAGCAAATCACCCTATTAAGTGTTTGGGAGACAAAGATGAATGAATTTTAGTCTGCACTCAGGAAATCAGATGAATGATAAAAAAAAGTGTAACTGTTTTTTTATTATCTGTAGAACAGTCTTACAAAACAAATAAGTAATTGAAAGTTGACTTTAGCTAATTTTTCAGAAACAAATTTTAAAGGACACTTTCATGTTCTATAAGTATTTACAAGTACCATATACACATCATATATATATTTAGGAATACATATAATATAGAAATATGTATATTTAGGACAATGTACACATATAAGAATATACATATTGAAAATTAAAGTTCTTTAAACTTTTTAGGTATAAATCTAATGATGATTATACTCTTATACCGAAAGCTTTACATTTGTGAAAATATGTGAAAAGATAAAATCTGCATATTTAATGATAGGAAAGGGCACAGGTTAGAATTTAGTATTTGTGTTTTCAATTTGTTTAAGGTAGGCCTTTTGGTTTATTAAATTATTGATCTAAAGTATTTTTTTAAATCTACAAGGATCATAGTTTTATCTTCATACTTTGCACTTTTAATATAGAGATATATGTATACAGAATGTTACATAATTAAGTGTAAAATATTCTTATCCATATTTCTCTATAAATTACAACTTAAAGAAGTCTTCTTTTTAGAATCATAAGGTTATGAGACAAGTCCTCTTGCCCAGTTGCTGGTAGTAAAAATTCACTTTATTTATGTATTAACTTTTACTTTAGTTTCTGAGGTACATGTGCAGGTTGGTTCTATAAACAAATTGCATGTCACGGGGATTTGGTGTACATATTATTTCACCACCCAGGTAATAAGCATCGTACCCAATAGGTAGTTTTTCAATCCTCATTCTCCTTCCACCCTCCACCCTCAAGTAGGCCCGAGTGTCTGTTGTTCTCTTTTTTATGTCCATGTGTACTCAGTGTTTACCTCCCAGTTATAAGTGACAACATGCGGTGTTTGGTTTTTCTGTTCCTATGTTTGCTTGCTTAGGATAATGTTTTCCAGGTTCATTCATATTGCTGCAAAGTACATAATATCATTTTTTATGGTTGTATAGTATTCCATGGTGATTACGTACAATATTTTTATTACCCAGTCCACAGTTGATGGGTATTTAGGTTGATTTTATGTCTTTGCTATTATGATTAGTGTTGCAATAAACATATACAAAAATCATCTCATGATGAATTAAAGACTTAAATGTAAAACCAAAACCTACAAAAAACTCTTCAAGAAAACCTATAATTTTTAAAGGAAACTAGAGATTGTCTGATGAGCATATCAAAGGGCAGAAAAAAATATTTTGTAAGTGTTACCTAAGGGCCTACTGGAGGAAGTGAAACTCATCATGAATCTACTTCAAAACAAAAGAAACAGGTGAATAACTAGGTGAACAGCCAGCTGCTTATGTATTAATACACTTCATGGGAAAAATATTTAATAAAATAGAGCCTTCTGATGTACCTTTAGAACAAAAAATAATAATGATAAAATAGAGCCTCATGTACAAGTTTAAATATGTTTCTTTCTTACTCTTAAATATGATAATGCAGCCAGGTGTGGTGGCTCATGCCTGTAATCCCAGCATTTTGGGAGGCTGAGGTGGATGGGTCACTAGTTCACGAGTTCGAGACCAGCCTGACCAACATGGTGAAACTGGTCTCGACTAAAAATACAAAAATTATCTGGGCATGGTAGCACATGCCTGTAATCCCAGCTACTCAGGAGGCTGAGGTATGAGAATAGCTTGAACCCAGGAGGCAGAGGTTGTAGTGAGCTGAGATCACTCCACTGCACTCCAGCCTGGGTGACAGAGCAAGACATCTCTCAAAAAAAAAAATGTATATAATAATGTATGTGATTTCCACCAATAACACCTTTCTAACTTTCAACTGAAGCATCATGAAAGAAAGAGAGAAAATAATTTTAAGTCTGAGTGAGGAAGTTACTATCAAGTCAATTCAAATACATCATACAGATTGAATATTCCTTATCTGAAATGCTTGAGACTGAAAGTGTTTGAGATTTTAATTTTTTCTTTGAATTTCGGAATATTTGCCTGTACATGATATATTTTGGGAATGAAACACAAACCTAAGCACAATATTCATTTGTGTTTCATATATAACTTATACACACAACCTGAATGTAATTGTATAGAAAAATTTAAATAATTTTGTGAGTAAAACAGTTTTTACTGTGTTTGAGTGTGACCCATCATATGATATCAGCTGTGAAATGTTCTACTTGTGGTGGTGTATCAGTCTGTACTCACATTGTGAATAAAGACATAACTAAGACTGGGTAGTAATTTATAAAGAAAAGCGGTTTAATTGACTCACAGTTCCACGCAGCTGGAGAGGCCTCACAATCATGGTGGGAGAGCAAGGGATGTCTTACATGGTGGCAGGCAAGAGAGAGCTAGTGCAGGGGAACTCTCCTTTATAAAACCAGCACATCTCATGAGACTTATTCACTATCACTAGAACAGCACAGGAAAGACCTGCCCCCATGATTCAATTACTTCCCCCTGGGTCCCTCCCACAACACATGGGAATTGCAGGAGCTACAATTCAAGATGAAATTTGTATGGGGACACAACCAAACCATATAATTCTTCCCCTGGTCCCTCCCAAATCTCATGTCCTCACATATCAAAACCAGTCATGCCTTCCCAACAGTCCCCCAAAGTCTTAACTCATTTCAGCACTAACTCAAAAGTCCACAGTCCAAAGTCTCATCTAAGAAAAGGCAAGCCCCTTTCTCCTATGAGCCTATAAAATTAAAAGCAAGTAAGTTACTTCCTAGATACAATGGGGATACAGGCATTGGGTACATACACCCATTCCAAATGGGAGAAATTGGAAACAAAGGGGCAAAGCCAGTCCAAAATCCAGCAGGGCAGTCAAATTTTAAAGCTCCAAAATGATATCTGACTTCATGTCTCACATCCAGGTCATGCTAATGGAAGAGGTGGGCTCCCACAGCCTTGGGCAGCTCCGCTGCTGTGGCTTTACAGGATACAGCCCCTCTCCCAGCTGCTTTCACAGACTGGCATTGAGTGTCTGCAGCGTCTGCAGCTTTTCCTAGTGCACAGTGCAAAGTGCAAGCTGTTGGTGGATCTACCATTCTGGGATCTGACAGCACCTCCCATCACAGGCCCAGAGGCCTATAAGGAAAAAATGGTTTCTTGGGCCAGGCCCAGGGTCCTCCTGCTGTGTGTAGTGTCAGGACATGGTGTCCTACATCCCAGCTGCTCCAGCCATGCTAAAAGGGAGTAAGGTACAGCTCTTCTCACAGCTCCACTAGGCAGTG
Organism: Gorilla gorilla gorilla; assembly: GCF_029281585.2. Lineage (NCBI taxonomy): Eukaryota > Metazoa > Chordata > Mammalia > Primates > Hominidae > Gorilla > Gorilla gorilla. Next base: position 105,564,095 of record NC_073228.2, read on the forward strand.
CACCAGTGCAGACTCTGTGTGGGGACTCCAACTGTACATTTCCCTTCTACACTGCCCTAGCAGAGGTTCTCCATGAGGGCCCCACCCCAGCAGCAAACTTTTGCCTAGACATCTACATTTTTCCATACATCCTCTGAAATCTAGCTGGAGGTTTCGAAACCTCAATTATTGATGTTTGTGCACCTGCAAGCTCAACACCACGTGGAACCTGCCAGGGCTTACAGCTTGCATCCTCTGAAGCCACAGCTGAGCTGTACCTTGGCCCCTTTTAGGATGGCTGGAGCAGTTGGGATGCGGGAGACATGTCCTGAGGCTGCACACAGCAGGGGGTCCTGGGCCAGGCCTGAAAACCATTCTTTTCTCACAGGCCTCTGGGCCTGTGATAGGAGGTGCTGCCATGTCTCCAACATGCCCTGGAGACATTTTTCCTTTTGTCTTGTTGCTTAACATTGGGCTCCCTGTTACTTATGAAAATTTCTGCTCCTGGCTTGAATTTCTCCCCAGAAAACGGGATTTTATTTTCTATCACTTTGTCAGGCTGCTAGTTTTCCAAACTTATGTTCTGTTTCCTCTTGAATGCTTTACCATTTAGAAATTTCTTGTGCCAGATTCTCTAAATCATCTCTCTCAAGTTCAAAATTCCACAGATCTCTAGGGCAGGGACAAAATCCTGCCGGTATTTTTGCTAAAGCATAACAAGAGTCACGTTTGCTCCAGTTTCCATCAAGTTCCTCATCTCCATCTGAGACCACCTCAGCCTGGACCTTATTGTCCATATCACTAACAGCATTTTGGTCAAAGCCATTCAACAAGTCTTCAGGAATTCCCAAGTTTCCGACATCTTTCTGTATTCTGAGCCCTCCAAGTATCTGGGAAGTTCCAAACTTTCCCACACTTTCTTATCTTCTTCTGAGCCTTTCAAAAAGTTCCAACCTCTGTCTATTACTGAGTTCCAAATCACTTCCATATTTTTGGGTATCTTTACTGAAGCGCCCCACTACCTGGTACTAATTTACTATATTAGTCTGTTCTCATGCTACTAATAAAGATATACCTGAGGCTAAGTAATTTATAAAGGAAAGAGGTTTAATTGACTCAATTCCACATGGCTGAGAGGCATCACAATCATGGCAGATGAGCAAGGGACATTTTACATGGCAGAAGGCAAGGAGAGCTTGTCAAGGGGAACTCGTCTTTATAAAACCATCAGATCTCATGAGACTTATTGGCTATCACAAGAACAGCACAGGAAAGACCCTCCTCCGTAATTCAATTACCTCCCACTGTGTCCTTCCTACAACATGTAGAAATGGTGGGAGCTACAATTCAAAATGAGACTTGGGTGGGGATAAAACCAAACCATATATGGTGTCATATTGATGTTTAAAAAGTTTTGGATTTGGGATTATTTTGTATTTCAGATTTTCATATTAGTGATGCCCAACTTGTATAAATTAATCCTCATTACAAATTGAAAAATAATTTCATGTATTTTGTATAGTAGATGTTGCATCTGGGATTAATGAGTTGAACCAACCATTGTTAACAGGACTAACTGGTAAGAGCTGCCCTGGAATTGGAATGAAAGATCAACCTCAAGCCTATATGACTATCTAAGTTCATTTTCTTTTCACCACAATGCATTACCTTTAAGATTGCAAATTTCACATAACTTAGATTTAACACAGAAGAGTATCAATAAGAAAGAAAATTCCAAGAAATGTAAGTAAGTTTGAATGCAGATTTTACCATTTTCAAGGTTTTGTTTCAGAAATAGTTCTTTCTGCGGCAGATGTTACCTGTATTGCTCTTCTAAGAAAGAAACAGTTGACAAATATGTACATATATTGTGCATAAAATTTCTAAAAATGTATATCTTTGAATTTTTTATTAGTGTACATCATGTTTTTTGCAAATATAGAAATATTCTCCTACTCTTTAAATCTGTATAGAGATTGACAAAGAGAGACTATGTATATACGCACACTGATATGGTGGTTTGGCTGTGTCCCTACCCAAATCTCATCTTGAAGTGTAATTCTCATAATCCCTATGTGTTGTGGGAGGGACCCAGTGAGAGGTAGTTAAATCATGAGGGTGGTTTCCCCCATGATGTTATTGGGATAGTGCGTGAGTTCTCACAAGATCTCACGTTTTTATAAGCATCTGGCATTTCCCCTGCTGGCACTCATTCTCTCTCCTGCCGCCCTGTTAAGAGGTGCCTTCCACCATGATTGTAAGTTTCCTGAGGCCTCCCCAGCCATGTGGAACTGTGAGTAAAGTAAACCTCTTTTCTCCATACATTACCCAGTCTTGGGTATTTCCTTATAGCAATGCAAGAAGGGACTAATACACACACAGATACACACACACACACACACACACACACACACACACTCTCACTGATTCAGAAACCCATATATGCAGATAGGACCACCAAAATTCACTGTGGAGTATTCAACAATCATTTATATCACATAATGAAGTAATATAGCCTTTACATTTGAAGTAGAAAAATTGAAAAAAAATTATATCCTAATAAATATTTACAGATATTTTATTTAAGTAATATACATCTGCTTGTGGTGTAATTGCTAGCCCAGAATTCTTTGCAGAATTTAGGTCTCATTAGTAAAATATAAAGCTAATACATTTTATAGGTAAATTTGTTTTTAATGTTTATTTTTTAATATGTAGTCTCAATGTATTTTATATTTATAAAGCATTTCATAGGGACAAAAATAACTTATGAGCAAATAAACTTCTATATGAACTGATTGACTTTACCAAAAACAGTCAGACAAATAGGAAATTTTGGAAATAAAAGTCACCTATTTCTCCTAAGCAATATTTAACATATAACTTCTGATTGCAATGACAATTGGCATAGTATGTGGTAACAGTTGTAAAAATTAAATTAACTGTAATGAACTCATGAATATATGCCATGCAAGTGTGTTTTATTTGCTAGTTTTTTTGTTTTGTTTTGGGTTATGCAACTTGCTGTGCTTGTCTATTTATTTCTAGTTATATGATTAAAACTTCCCCTTAAAGACTCATGTCCTTGTCATCCTTCTCTTGCAAACAATTAATCAACAATATTAATCAAGATTTCATATACTAAACAACTCTAGTTGCTTATCCAGCCATCACAGAACCAGTATGCAGCAAGATGGTTCTGATTTTATGGTGTGGATCAAGACAGGTTATGGAATTTATTTCCCTTTAACTATCATGAAAATTAAATTTCCTAATGTCATTTTGAAGCCAAGACATTCACAGAATCCTGTGTTATAAGTCTTGGTTTCGAAGGTATTAAAAATTTTCTTATGTCTCTTTTTATGCTTTAATTAGTTTGTTATAGTGTTGAACTTATTAGTATTATTCCCAAGACCAAAACCGCGTATAAATGATGCATCTATAAGGTTTATTATGATTCATAACTATCACTGTTATGATTTTTTTCTGACAAAAATTTTAATTGTCTCTAGATAAACATCCCAATTGCTGAATTTCTTCAGGCTAGGTAATACGAAAAAGCTGAAATACTTCTCAAATTCTGGTTTTATTTCAATATGTAGATTAAAACCTAGGCTTTGGAATTTATATTGTATATATTACATATGTAATTTTAAAGTATTAGTGTGTGTGCATATGTATATATATACACATGTTGGTATGTATAGATTATATTCGTGTATATATATAAAATAAACATACACATATAATTTATATATCTACCTGCATATTTATGTTGATTGGTAAAGAAATCTGAGGTGATTGAATATTAGATTTAATTTAATATGTATTTACTGACATAGAAACATTTATGTTTATTAGGAAAAGAAATACTGTTTTATTATATAATCCTTATATATTGTGTTCTCTCATATTGTAGTATATATTTCTCTAAGATTCTCTTATTGGTAATGCTGACACATTGTCTACCAAGAGGTTTGGTAATTGGAAGAGCATTTGTTGCAGAACTCTTACATTAAATTAAGAAACTATAATAAAATTGTAAAGAAACTATAATAAAATTCTAATAAGTTCTGTTTCACTACTTAACTAAATTGAAAGCAATAGCATCTGAATAAAAAGGATGCATCTTAATCTACATTTAAAATCAGAGTCAAAATTAAGATCAAATCAGTGATTAGGATACTAAATATTGTATGTCATGGTGTATCACATAAATAAGCATTTATTAAATGCCTATTATATGGACCGTGGCAAGTTAGAATAAATGGCCACTGCCTTCAAAGAGTTAAACATGTATTTGAGGAAAACAACATAATAAGTTAAATAACATTTTCCAACTATAATAAAAGTGATGTCACAAAGAAGTTCAGGAGTAACTGCCAAGTAAATTGTTCAACAATATTACATCTAGAGTATTAAGGAAAGTTAGTCCATGTTGATGGGAGTGGTCTGGGACTGCTTTATGCGCAGGGAAAGGACATGGAGGAAAGCACAGGCAGTGCATAACTCTACTGGAGGGTTCAAGAAAGCCATCTATAAATACGTGAATTTATTCTTCCCCAGAGTTAACATCATAAAAACAAGCAAAAACAAGCTACCTTTGCACTTCTCTTTTGGAACTGAATTTAAGAAACTTTTATTTATTTATTTATTTATTTATTTATTTATTTATTTATTTTTTGAGAAGGAGTCTCGCTCCATCGCCCAGGTTGGAGTGCAGTGGCGCCTTCTCGGCTCACTGCAAGCTCTGCCTCCCGGGTTTACGCCATTCTCCTGCCTCAGCCTCCCGAGTAGCTGCGACTACAGGCGCCTGCCACCACACCCGGCTAATTTTTTGTATTTTTAGTACAGACGCGGTTTCACCGTGTTAGCCAGGATGGTCTTGATTTCCTGACTTTGTGATCCACCCACCTCGGCCTCCCAAGAATTTAGGAAACATTTAAAGCAGATAGATAAACACTGGGTTCCATCTCATCCAAAGGAAGAGTAGTGATAAAGTGAAAGAGTTGCAATTAGCATTACAAGATATTGCAAAGTTTCCCAGTTCTCCTTCAAAGGTAACAAATAAAATAAAAACAAACTATATTTAAAATTTCTAATGAACAGTTCAAATGTTGTTTTACTATTTATTCACTCAATGAATAATAAAACACATTAATTGAGTGAATAGACAAGATTCATTGATGGAGTAAACAAAATAAGACAAAAGTCTTCCATTGTTGGATTTACCCTCTAGTGAGAGAGGAAAGCATTGGGAAAGACAAGTGTATAAAATCTTACATATATATATATATACACACACACACACAATATATATATATATACACACACACATACATTATATATAAAAAACACACACATACACATACATATATATGAAACACCTCTCAGTGATAAGAAAATAAGGCAGAGTAAGAGAAATGAAGAGGAGGGAGGCTACTTCAGATGTAGTAGACGGGTTGGACACTGTAAGTACATGGTATTTTAGCAACACATGTATCAGCTCTCAGTAAGTTTAGAAAATGAAATCCTTGTTTAAAGTTCCCTCTAGACCATATAATTTGCACAAGGGAGATAATAATTTAACTTCTAATAATTTGGCTGGTGGGTACATGTGAACATACTTCAGCAGAGCCCTTTTCTAGCATGTTTAAATGTTACAGAGATTTATGTCCTCAACATAGCTATATAGAGTAAATATGTCATCACATTATGTCACATTCCTTTACCCAAGTGTTAAAAGGACATTCCTTGAATTAATATAACCAAAAAGATAAAGGTGAAGTAAAAATCAGGGGGAAATGGATAAGAGAGAAGAACAAGACTCCAAGAAAAGTAACCTCAAAGTAGACTCTATTACAAATCTGCAGTTGAAGCATCATCTGCTAGCTAGGCTTTCCCATCCTCTTTCCTTAACCTGACCTCCTGAGAGCAAAAGGCAGATTGAGCAAGTATCCATCTGTTGTAAAACTATGGCATCTTCAAGAGAATGTAGAAAAATAAAAGTATTTCCTGATAAATATGCTATTATATTTTGATTCTGGCAGCTGTCCAGGACTGTGTATAAATCATTTTTTTCATAGAACATAAAAGCACAGTATAAAAAGAAAATTCCACTCTACAACCAACTATAGATTATTCATTGTGCCATTTTTGTCAATGAGCGTAATCCAGAGACTCAGGTTACATATCCAAGTTCACACACAGCCTCTCCTTCTGTTTTTTTTTCTTTCTCCCTTTGATGCTTTTTTCTCTCTTCCTCTCTCCATTTGTCCCTCCATTTCTTCCTCCCTTACACCTTTTCTCCCTTCTATCCTTCCCTCCCTCTTACCTCTTGCTCTCTTTCTTTCTTCTCTTTTCCCTCCTTCCTTTCTATTTTTTCTTTTCCTTCCTTTCTTCTTTTGTTTTTTTCTCTTATTAATAATGGAAAAATATAATTTTCCTGATTTCCAGATTCAATGTTTTTCCATGTTGCCTCTTAACAGTACAGTACAGTACAGTAGAGTACCATCCATCACATAAATCCTAAGCAAATACACTTCTCCATTTTCTCATTTAATTTAACCAATACATATTAAGTACGTGCTAGGCACTTTTTAGGTACTAGAAATACAGAGATTTCAAAATATTTTATACTCTCAGGGAAATCACAGTGTAGGAATACAGATGGGCAGTGACCAATATTTGCAAATTGCATTTTGGAAGCACTGGGGTAAAATGTGTAAAACAAGCCACATTTTAGGAAAGAGTGGCTGGAGAAACTAATGCCTGAGATAAAACTTCAAGTATGAGGAAGGGAGAAAGTGTAACTTCAGATGAAGCATTAAGTGGAGAGACAGCATCTTATGTGGAGAAATATGCACAATATCTGAAGCAAAGAGTGGTGAGAAGTGAAGTTGAAAATGAGTAAAAAGTTTGTTTTAAGAAAATATTCGAGTTGTATAGGATTGTAGACAGATTTGGGAAGTATGTTAGATATAATATAATCAGGGTTTGATGTCTGCATGACTGAAGATGGGGACTGGATAGAATAGTAAGGGTGACTATCAAATGTTTAAATTTGGTTTTTGGAAATCAAAAATTCAAACCAGGATAGAGATATGTTTGATTTTAAATATGTTAAGGTAAAAGCCTCAAATTCACAGAAGAAATCTGGCCTGAGTCTAGTGACCTCAATAGTTATTAGCATATAAATGGTACCAAAACCTTGAAGCTAGATAAGATCAACCAGATAGGATGTAGACTCTCTCTAGAGTATAGAAGCCTGTGGAGCATTCACACATAAACTGCTAGATGCTAGGAATATATTACAGATGTATTTTTTTTTTAATTTTTTGAATTTAATTTTTAAATTGTTAAATTTTGATTTTTAAATTTTAAATATATTTTAAAATTTTACTCATTAAATATATATATAATTTTTCTCATTTATATGTAAATATATGATTTTACTCATTAAAAATATATAAGCATATTTAATGAGTAGACATATTTAATGAGTAAAATACATATATAGTACATACATATATTTATACATATGTAATACATATATATTTAATGAGTAAAAATTTATTTAAAAATTTATTTTAAAAACAGGTGAACACTAGAGAAGTTAGAAGATAAGTGATATTTTGGAGATGATAATATTTAAGAGGTAGATAGAGGAAAAAGGGCTCATGAAAAAATGCTGGAGAGAAAGGTCAGAGAAACTGAATAAAAGGCAAGTTTGAAGAAGCAGGTTAGCAGAACAACAAATTGCAGCCAAAAGTCATATCAATAAGATATGACTGACAAAATAAGCAAAATCAGAAATAACAAAGGTAACATTGCAACCTATCCCACAGAAATACAAAAGATTCTCAGAAATTATTATGAAAAACTTTATCTACTCAAACTAGAAAATCTACAGGAAATACATAAATTCTGGGAAACACACCTATGATTGAATCAGAAAGAATTTGAAACCCTGAACAGACCAATATTGAGTTCTAAAATTGAATTAGTAATAAAAAAAACTTACGGTGAAAGAAAAGCCTCCAACCAGATAGATTCACAGCCAAATTCTACCAGATGTACAAAGAACTAGTACCAATTTTGCTGAAACTATTCCAAAAAATTGAGGAGGAGGGATTCCTCTCAAATTCATTATAGGAAGCCAGCATCACCCTGACACCTAAAACTGCCAAAGACACACACACAAAGAAAAAAAAAAAAACAGCCCAATATCAGTGATGAGCATAGATGCAAAAATCCTCAGCAAAATACTAGCAAACCCAAACCAGCCGCATATCGAAAATGTAATTCACCATGATCAAGTAGGTTTTATTTCTGGGATGCAAGGTTGGTTCAGTATGTGCAAATCAATAAATGTGATACATCATATCAACGTAATGAAGGACAAAAACCATATGATCATCTTAATAGACATGGAAAAAACTTTTGATGAAATACAACACCCTATTATAATTTTTTAAAAACCCTCAAGAAACTAGGCATTGAAGGAACATACCTCAAAATAATAAGAGTCATCTATGACAAACCCACAGCAAATATCATATTGAATGGGCAAAAATGGAAGCATTCCCCTTGAGAACTGGAACAACACAAGGGTGTCCACTCACACCCCACCCCCCATTCTATCTCTCTGCAGGTAATATGCATATCTAGACAACCCTAAAGACTCCTCCAAAAGGCTCCTGGAACTGATAAACAACTTCAGCACAGTTTTAGCATATAAAATCAACGTACAAAAACCAGAAGCATTTCTATACACCAATAAAATTCAAGCTGAGAGCCAAATCAAGAACACAATTCTATTTACCATTGTCACAAAAAAATTATATTTATGAATATATCTAACTAAAAGGTGAAAGATCTCTGCAAGGAGATCTACAAAACACTGCTAAAAGAAATCACAGATGGTCCAAGTAAATGAAAAAATATTTTATGTTCATATAGTGGAAGAATCAACATCATTAAAATGGTCATACTGCCCAAGCAATCTACAAATTCAACACTATTTTTATCAAATTACCAGCATTTTTCACAGAATTAGAAAAAAAAAACTATTGTAAAATTCATATGGAACCAGAAAAAGAGCCTGAATAGGCAAAGCAATCCTAAGCAAAAGGAACAAAGCCAGAGGCATCACACTACCTGACTTTATACTATAAAGCCACAGTAACTAAAACAGCCTGGTACTGGTACAAAACAGACACATAGACCAATGGAACAGAATAGAGAACCCAGAAACAAAACACCACACCTATAGCCATCTGACCTTTGATGAAGTCAATAAAAATAAACAATGGGGAAAGAACTCTCTATTCAATAAGTGGTGCTGGGATAGCTGGCTATTCATATGCCGAAGAATGAAACCAAACCCCTACCTTTCACCATATACAAAATATAGCTCAAGATGTATTAAAGATTTAAATGAAAGACCTCAAACAATAAGAATTCTAGAAGAAAACTTAGGAAACGCCATTCTGTACATCAGCCTTGGGAAATAATTTATAATTAAAACCTCAAAAGCAATTGCAACAAAAACAAAAATTGAGAAGGGGGATCTAATTAAATTAGAGAGCAAAACAAAAGAAACAATTAACAGAATAAACAGACAATCTACAAAATGGGAGAAAACATTCAAAAACTATGCATCCAACAAAAGTATAATAACTAGAGTCTATAAGACATGTAAACAATTTAACAAATAAAAACAAATAATCCTCATTAAAAAGTGGGCAAATAGGCCAGGTGTGGTGGCTCAGCCTATAATGCCAGCACTTTGGGAGGCCAAGGAAGGCAGATCACGAGGTCGGGAGTTCGAGACCAGCCTGGTCAACATGGTGAAACCTCATCTCTACTAAAAATACAAAAATTAGCTGGGCATGGTGGTGCACACCTGTAATACAAGCTACTCAGAAGTCAGGAGAATTGCTTGAACCCAGGAGGCCAAGGTTGCAGAGAGCCAAAATAGCACTACTGCACTGCGGCCTGGGTGACAGAGCAAGACTCCATCTCAAAAAAAAAAAAAAAAAAAGGAGCAAAAGGCCTGAACAGACACTTATCAAAAGAAAACATACAAGTGGCCAAGAAACATATAAAAAATACTCCATATCACTAATCATTGGATAAGTGCAAATCAAAACTACAAAACTACATCTCATACCAGGCAGAATGGATACTATTAAAAAGTCAAAAAAAAAAAAAACAGATGCAGGCAAGACTGAAGAGAAAGGGGAACATTTATATACCGTTGTTGGAAACGTAAATTAGTTCAACCAGTGTGGAAAGCAGTTTGGAAATTTTAAAGAACTTAAAACTACCATTCTACCCAGCAATCACATCACTGGGTATATATATAAAATAAATATATATACCCAGTGAAAATATAAAATAAATCATTCTGCCAAAAAGACACATACACTGATATGTTCACTATTCACAATAGCAAAGACATAGAATCATCCTGGGTGCCCACCAATGATGGACTGGCTAAAGAAAATGTGGTACATATACTGTATGGAATACTACACAGCCATAAAAAAGAACAAAATCATGTTATTCACAGTAACATTGATGCAGCTGGAGGCCATTGCACTAAGTGAATTAACACAGGGACAGACAATCAAACCGCATATTCTCACTTTTAAGTGAGAACTATACATTGAGTACACATGGACATTAAGATGGGAACAACAGATACTGGGGACTACTGGAGAGGGGAGGGAGGGAGAAGGTAAGGGTTGAAAAACTAACTATTGGGTGCTATGCTCAGCACCTGGGATCAGTACTGAGCATAGTCATACCCCAAACCTCAGCATCACACAATATACCCATGTAACAAACCTACACAGTTTGTTACATGGTATATGGGGTATATGGGGGGTAAACTACCCCCAAATCTATAATAAAAGTTGAAATTATAAACTGTATAAAATAACTTAAAAAAAGATATTACTGACAACATAGCATTGTCAGTCAAATGCTGGGAGCAGGGCCAGTTAATTTAAGAATGAAAGCGAGGTCAAAAGAAATGGCAGTGCATGCACACTAGAACTTTAATAAGATGAGATGTGTGGGATCAAGGAATGAATGTGTGCTTGTTTTAGAAGAAAGAAAATTTTTCTAATTACTGGAGGACAATGAATCTTCCAACTTACTTCCATTCTGATTGTATAAACTAAATGGCTAGTTTAAGAATAACAATCTCTGTTTGCAAATAACTTATATTCAGAGATAGATAAACAAATATACCTGTGCAGATAAATCAATATTCTCTATTTAGTAATTTTTAAGTTAAAATATTTCCATGTGTAGTTATTTTATTGATTAGTAGGTAATTATTGAGTAGTTAGTATTTGATATACTAACTCTAAGACAGTATACTATGTGCTGAGAAATAAAGATATTCAGTCCATATTTTGTATTTTCAAAGGACTGTCAATTTAGCTTGCATTTTTTACAAAGATTTATTTCATTAATTCATGGGGAAACTACATTATTAGAAAAATAATATATATATACATGTATATCTTAGTGATTGAATTTAAATGTGCCACTAGTAGTAGACGCAAAACATTAATTAATCATTTCTGAACTATTATTCCATAATTATGCTTAAACTTTAGCAAAAGATTTTCCTAAACTCTTGCAGTATTTTAATAGCTGTGACAATAAACTTTAGCTATATGTATGTTGGGGCCAAAATAATATTATGTCAAGTTATGATATTTTACAATTACTGGGAGGGTCTAACTATGAAGAAAAAAATCACCTTTACTACTTCTAACTACAAAAATAAACCCTCAAAATAATTAGTAATTAATGAGTTTCTAAAACTGTACTTAGAAAATGACCCTTGATTCAAAACAGTGCCATGCCTATAGCAAGAACATAATAAAATCTGAATGAATATAGATATTAATATATATTTCCTAATATGATATGTTATAAAGGATTAATCTTAATGTTTCAGAGTACCTTGATAAACAGGGCATAAACTTGAGATTATTTTTAATGCTTCTGTTAGTTATGGCTGCAAAAACTTTGTTTACCTACCTGCATTTAAATGACGTTGTATACCTCTACTAGAAATCTCATATCTCCACAACCTCTTCTTTCACCCAGTCTCTAAAGAGGTATGTCCCAAGGTCTTTAGTCTTTTCCTCTTTTCACATACCATTTCCCATATATAGACCATTTTGACATAAACTGTCCATGCTATAGGCATTTTGATATCCAGAGCAAGGAAGTCAAAATTAAACATTTTTGTTCATAAGGTTGGAGACTGAGAAACGCAACAGTTTAAATTTTACTTCTTGATACTTAAAAGAAAACTACAGACTTTTACCTTTTTTTCAACATCAATTAGCATTAAGGAAACAATATTAAGGCCAGGAATAGGCATTTGTTCCTTTTCCCTTTTCTCCATATTTTTTAGTGACCAACACTAACTACCCCATCTCCCATGAACTGACGAATGGCTTCAAGTCACTTTCGTCTTTCCTTAGGGTAGGGACAGCTGACTGCCAAATGGTTCTCCATAAGACTATTTTTTTATTAGGGTCATGTGCTATTAATTCTTTTGATAGTGCTTTCTGCTCTCTTATTAGAGCATACAGGGAAGTGCTTCTTGGGAAGTATTAGGCCAAAGTCATGAGAGTGAAAGCCAGGTTTGTACAACTTATTTCTTCTACTTACTTTCAACACTTTTTGACACTTTTTCTTCTATTTTCTGACACATAAAGTTCTATTCAAACTAGTTTCTGAACAATGTCTTAGCATGTCCTCTATGCCTTTTCCCCTTTTCTCCAATTTTTATGTGTCAAAATTCTATTTATTCATAGAGAGTAATTTATGTTTCATTTTCTCTATTAGATGAGGTAAATTCTTCTGGCATAATGAAATAGTAAACTGTCCTTCCTTTTAACCCCATTGCATTTTTATTTCTTCTAGTACCTAATATAATTCACTGTTTTATTTTCCAATTACTCCCTTTAGTAGGGATTTTGTCCAAAGAGGCCCATACACAGTCAACAGTCATTGATAAATATTTCATTGATGTAGGACATAAACATAAGCATCATTTAATCTTTAAAGATAAACTAATAAATATTTAAAGTATCTCCTGATTGTTTTATTTCAATTTTAATTCAATGTTTTATCTAGCTTATTATAAGAACATTTCCCATCGGAAAGCATATCTTCTTAAAATTTATTTCAATTCAGTTTTCCATCTAGTTTATTATGGAAACATGTTCCCATCAGAAGACATCTCTTTTTTTTTTTTAAATAGGAACATATAAATTTAGATCCTCCCTGGAAGACCATTAAGTACAGAAATAATAAGATGCTAAGTATAATTACTTTATTAAGCATCTTAATATATCTGCATGAAGACTATGTATTTGAAACTCACAAGCGGATCCCTTAACATGCCAATCATGTTTATGAATTCACATCATTCACTGACCATTGTTAAATTGAGCTTGTGCTCTCTTATTAAAATATCCATATTTAAAGTATAAATCAGTGTTCAATATGTTGCTCAAGCAAAGGCATTCCATAACATGATGCAAAGTTCATTGTGCAACTTTCCAGAGCACAAAAAGATTGAAGTATTAACGAAAGATCAATTCAGAGTTCATCTGTGAAATGGAACACACAAAAATGTCATCTCCATGAAAATAAAACTAATTTTAAGAAGCATAATACATCATTTACTTTTATTAATAGCTAAAATAAATTAAAATTCTATTTATTGTACATATTTTTAAGGATAGCAGATGAAAAGAAGAAAGAAAGTATGAAGGATAAGGGGAATTTATTTACATTAGGACAAGCACCTACACCTTTACTTTTTGGCATGTCAACTTTCTCATATAAAGAGAGTTAGAATTTCTAGAAATGGACTATTAAATGAGTTTATAACCAGGTTCATATCCTTAGAAATAGTTCCAAGCTATGTCCACACAACAAAATTATAGCCACTTCCTGGTAAATTTCAAAATCACTAAGGTGATGTTTATTAAACTAAAAACTCTACCTGGGTAAACACAAGGGAAAGTTTATTAGATAAGTTGATGTATGAAATAACCAGTTTCTACATGTACACTCAAGTCTATAAAAATCTTTATTCCAAGACAAGGCAAATAATGTGGTTTCCTTAATAGTACTGTCGTTTCTGATTCAATACATAAATCTACTGTAGCCAAGAAAAAGGTAAGAAACAGGAGGAAGGCATCTCTGCTTTCAGAGCTTTAACTTAAGCCTTTTGGGAAACCAGCATTCTCTAGCATCTTTTTAGAGCGTTGGGGCAGAGAAAATAAGAAGGCCAACAGATGATGAATACTGACATCTCGCTTAGGGTCTGCCCACCGATTAAAGGAACAAAGGTACACGTTTTTGTTGACACTTCTGCAGTGACTCTTCTTTTGTCATAGGAGTCTTCAGCGCCAGTACAACTGTCAACACCGCTGCACTTGAGAAAGTTGAGCTTGTACTGGGAACAGCTTAAAGAAGCCCACACAGCACAACAGCCTTTGTTGTTTAATTCATGAATCTGAACACACAAAAGCTCACAGGATCACACACACTGTCTCAATTTTCACTCTACTGTCTATAGTCTCTCATTTCGTTTATTGCTTAACTTTTTGTCATATCTTAAATTACCCCATGAGTTGCATTCCCCTCTGTCCCTCTGTTCTTGCTATTTATTTTGTCTTAAGATCAGGAGCAGACTTGAGCACGTCATCCACCTCTTTCTGATGGAGCGCATATTGGGTGCCTGGGAACGTCCTGAAAGCACCAACTTCAGGACCTTCTCTTGACAGAAAAGTTCTGTTCAAGGAAGATAGAGCGAAGGGAAGAAGTCAGTAAAACGCGTGAATTGCGTGGAGCAGGCACCCCCAGAACAAGTTTGGAGGATCCGTGATGGCTGAGCTCTTCCGAGTCCCTGGAGATGTCCCTCCCGCGCGATTGGTGCCTGCCCTGCCCCTGCCAGGGTCACTCTGCGCCACCTCCCTGGGGCTCAGGTTTCTTTTTAGAGGACCTCCCTTGTGCACTGGAGATGACAACCGCCTCTGCAGTTGGGCTCAGGGATGTCACTGGTCCTTCCCCCTTCCTCACAGAGAAATGAGGGAAGAAACAAAACAAAACAGAACAAAACAAAACAAAACAAAAACAGCCAATCGCTGGACCGAAGGGGTGGAGGCTGCGGACGTATCCTGTTGCAGGCGCTGCCTACCCAGTGCTGGGAGAAAAAGAAACAGTCGCAGACATGCACACTCACACTCGGAGGCACCTGGGGCTCCAAGAGAGAGTTAAATCTCCTTCGTGGAGTACCAAAGCCTCTCAGTCCATGGTGTCAGCCCCGAGACTGTCGACATTCGCATGGAGTGGGCACCTCCGCTGGGGACGGATTACAGACGCGTCCGGCCCAAGGAATGCTTTGGAGAGCTGGGAGTGGGGCTGCAAGAAGGGTACTGTCTTCCAAGGGTCTTGGCTCAGCACACACGCTCACACGCAGTCTCATGCCCTCTGAGGTGGAGTGAAACAGGGCAGGGAGGGGTAAGGAAGAGGACGTTTATTGTTCCGTGCACAGCTCAATCTGGAAAGTACAAATACACACGTGAACCTGTTAGCCAATCGCCCACTCAGCATGGGTGGTGGACGACAACCCTAGCTCATGATGGTTCCGGAAACAAGTGTTGACAGAAGTGCCATTAGGAACTTTGTATCTATATCACTCTTTCCTGGCCTTCGTGAATTCTCCTCCTGGGGAAGTGAAGGAAACTGTTCTCACGCAAGTTTCCCAGAGGAGAAACAATTATGAATAAAAGTAGCCACTAAGGACCTCCCTTTTAAACTCAGAGCACCTGCTTACATTCCCTACTCAGAGAAAGGGAGTGGCAGAAAGACATTCAAAGGTCTCCACAATCGGTTTAGTCTGTTATTTTTCTTTGTAATAGCTGATACTGGAAGCTGTTATAACCCTTCCTGAGGGAAACTTGCTGTTCTATCTCTCCCTTGGTCCGGTGCCATCTTTTACCTGTGCCTTGGTGGTCCTGGGAATGGAGAAAAGTCTCCATCATCGCAGGATCCTCCTGTCTCCATAGAAACTGCCCCCAGGATTCCCTTGTCGTCTTTGGCTAGGCAGCGGCTGCAGCTATCAGGCAGCCCTACCCTTTGGGTTTACAGGGCCTCTAGGTCAAAAAATACTAGGCGCAACTAGTAATCTTCCTCCCTAAGAGAGGCTAACATGCCCCCTGAAGATTTAGAAAATAAGAACCTCTGAATCTAGAACTTGCTGAAGAGTCAGCTGTGTGTTTGGATACAAATCTCTCTAAGGATCCAACAATTATGAACTTTCTTTGACATTTCAGTGTATCACAGAAAGCATTTCTCCATTATGGATACCTTGGCAAATCCGCTGTCACTAATACACTTTTGTTTCTCTTGACTATTTCTCAATCAGCAAAAATTGAAAATTAAACAAAAAGAAGTTGGCATCTGTTGTGGTGATGTTGGTTAGGATTTCAAATCCTCTACATTTTTTTTTAAATTTTAAACTGGTAAATAAGTATAATTAAGATTAAAATAAAACACCAATAGTGGGCACCTATGGAGAAATATTCAATATTTCATTAAATTGATCCAGCCTTATTTGATCAACTTCCATGGGGCAGGCTGTGTATGAGAGTGTGAGAACACAGACATGAATATATTGTAGCCCCTGATCAGACAAGGAGGTCATTATCTTAGAGGGAAATCACACATTAAAAGAAATAAATTGCAACATTGTGCAGCTCACTAACAGCAGCTTGGAAGTATGTATCTGGGTAAGCTCCTAGAATGGCAAGAGTGTTAGAAGAAACGAGGACAGCTTCTTGGAGGAGGAAACTTCAAGGCTGTTTTCAAGGATGACTATGGAGTTAAACAAGCAGACAAGACAGAACATCCCAAACAGAGCAGAGTACGTACAGTCAGAGGCATAAAAAGAATGGTGCTTCAGGGAATATCAGGCTGTTCAGTAAAGTTAGAGCACTAAGTGGGAGGGAGACTCTCAAAAGATAAGATTAAACATTCAAATGACAATGTTTTACTGTAGAAATGTTTGTAGATGGAACTGTAGCAGGAATTCTCAATGGAAATGTTGGTTAGATAATGAACTTTAGATAGAAATAAAAACAAAAACAAAATATGAACTCCTCACTAAGAAAAAAAAATCCAAACAAGAACTTACATGAAAGTCATATAAAAATTGAAAACCATGAAGAGAAAAAAATGAAACTTTGTGATTTTAATGCTGTTCCTTCTGAAGATTTTATAGAATATGGTGCGTTGGATTGAAAATACAGGAATTCCGCATCCCGTATTAGGATAATTTAGTGACTAGAAAAGTGTTTCCTACATGGTTAATATAATAGGTAGATTAAATACACAGCCCATCAATTTGCCAATTAAAAAAAAAAGTAAGGTGTAACAAACAGGCCAAGTTGAAGACAGTTTGGCGCTACTTAACATGCTACTAGATTCAAGACTACATAGATTAAGTACTCTCTATAAAATGAATTTTAAAATATTTTTTCAGCTAGAGCTATGCAAATGAAACTTTGGGAAGTAGGTATTATTAAATGTTTCTTGAGAGCTTCCTATTCAGATAGCTTTTGTAATACCGAGGTCTTCACTAATGGGCAGCCTGGGGATGGTTATAACTTACAGAAGTGTGTTTCCCAGGATAATACTTCAAAATTTTGAAATGATTTGCCAAGATTTCAAAACCAAGAAATTTTTTATGAAAAAACTAAGATTTCAAGGTTCTCTTCAAAAAGAAAAGCAAACCTACTAACATTGGACTAACCGTCCCACATAATAACAACGGTAGTTGAGTAGAAGCTGTCTCTTTTAAACAGGAGTCTTCCTAAATTTGGCCACTATTCCATTCTTACTACTAAATCTAGAAAATTTTCTATTTAATATCTTACTTTCTGAGTTATTTTTCCTATATATGTTTTTCTTTATTCACATAATTTAGCTACCAGGTCTCTCTCTGCATTTGAATGTAAAACTTTCTCAAGCAGGAATCTCATCTGATTCACAATATAAGAAAATAATGTATGTGATGATATTCTCAATTACTTAAAAGATGTGTTATAACTAGTACCATTCTGTATACATGGGAGAGAAGTTAATTCACCACATACAGTAGATGTCTTAGAGCTTTAGTGTTTAATTCTCTCATGGACCTCATATCAGAAAGGCTTGGATAAGCATGCTTCCATTTTCAAGTTTTCTAGGTAGAACTTTTCATAAACTCCATTTACTTAACGATAAATAGTTGAGAGAAATAACTAAATGAAGCATTTTTGACTTGAAAATGTGAATGCAGGGTTTAGGGGAATTCACACATTAAGAATGATCTAATGAATATTTACTGATGGGGGCCTATGGCAATCTGGAAAAATAATGAGTATAATTCATATCTGACCTGCTTCTGCCCAAAGTAGTATAAATAATTGATTTGTAATTGGCATTGTCACAATCTTTTTTCACATTCCTTTCAAAGCTTTTCATCAATACATATGGATAACTTAGAGCAAATTGTGCTTTTATAATAATACAGCTTACCCAAATTGCATGTTAGTTACAATTGTTACCTATAATTAGAAGAGTCAAGAAAATGCATTTTAAAATTCTCTCAGAAAATTTTAAAATGTATCTGGTCGTTACCTTCAGTGAAACTTAAAGTATAACTACTCACATTTTGTATACATGCCTAGGTAGATAAAAAAGTTATTGCAGTAAGGCATAGCGTTGGAAGTAGGGTGACTTTGCTTACTTAGGAGACACACACACACACAAATATATGCACACACACATATATACATACACACGATATATATGAAATTATATATCTCATATATATCCATTTGCTTGTAAAATATACGTTTTATATATCATATTTGATATATAATACATCATTTATTCATGAGATATATATATGTATGCTTATGAGATTTATATTATATATAACATAGTATATAACATATATACTCTAATATATATGTAAATAACATAAGTAAACAGATTCACCATACTTACAGCCCTAGGTCTCCACTGCAATGCTGATATGGTTTAGCTCTGCTTCCCTACCCAAACCTCGTGTCAAATTGTAATCCCTAATATTGGAGGAGAGTTCAAGTGGGAGGTGATTGCTGTTCTCATGATAGTGAGTGAGTTCTCACAAGATCTGGTTGTTTAAAAGTGTTTAACACTTCACCCTTTGCTCTCCTCCTACTCTGCCATAGTAAGACATGCTTTTTTTCCCTTCACCATCTGCCATGATTGTAAGTTTTCTGAGGCCTGCAGGCCATGTTTCCTGTATGCCTATGGATCTATGAGTCAATTAAAATTCTTTTCTTTGTAAATTACCCAGTCTCAGGTAGTTCTTTATAACATTGTGAGAACGGGCAAATACAGAAAATTGGTACAAGAGAAGAGGGGGGCATTGCTATAAAGACACCTGAAAATGTGGAAGCAGCTTTGGAACTGGGTAATGGGCATAGGTTGGAACTGTTTGGAGGGCTCAGAAGAAGAAAAGAAGAAGAGGGAAAGTTCTGAACTTCCTAGAGACTTGTCAAATGGTTGGACAAAGTAACATGGACAGTTGTGAGAAACAAACTCACCCATGCAAACCCAAAGAATGGGCCCAGAGACACAAAGAACAATAGAAGCAAGACTTGTAATTGTGGTCTCGCAAGATCGGGTGTCTGGTAGGCAGGCACACCCTCGGCAGTTACAGCAGGCAATTTATCTCCTAACATGCAAGTCCCTCCCCCAGTTCCTCATTAGTCGAGTACCTGGATGTCACCTAAGTTTCATTATCCCCCTTATAAGGTTATATCCCAGTCCACTTCCCTGCTTAGTTTTCGATTTCCCAATAATGAAACTGTCTTCCCTTTTATAGGCTGACCCCTCCTCTACATTAGGTTTGCTTAGGTGCATGAGCTGTGCGGTTTGTCACATCTGCAGGCTGGCTGCCATTACTTGGATTTATCATGCTTTGAAAACGGGCAATTTAAAATGTTTTCTCACACAGTGAAGTCCATGCTGAGGTAATCTCAGATGGAGATGAGGAACTTATTGGAAACTAAAGTAGATGCCACTTTTGCTTGCTTTAGCAGAGAGACTGGCGGCATTTTGCCCCTGCCCTAGAAATCTGTGGAACTTTGAATTTGACAGTGATAATTTAGAGGATCTGGTGGAAGAAATTTCTAAGCAGCAAAGTGTACAAGATGTGGCCTGGCTGCTTTTAACAACTCATATGCATTCACAAAGAGATGATCTGAAATTGGAACTTATATTTAAACGGGAAGCAGAGCAAAAAAGTTTGAAAAATTTGCAGCTTGACCATTTGGCAGAAAAGAAAAACTCATTTTCTGGGGAGGAATTTAAGGCTGAAGAAATTTGCATAAGTAAAGAGAAGCCAAATGTTAATAGCCAAGACAATGGGGAAAATGTTTCAAAGGCATTTTAGAGACCTTCATGGCAGCCACTTTAATCACAGGCCCAGAGGCCTAATAGGGAAAAGTGGTTTCCTGGGCCAGGTCCAGGACCCCGCTGCTCTGTGCAGCTTCAGGACCTGGTACCCTGCGTCCTAGCAGCTTCAGCTCCAGCCACGGCTAAAACGAGCCAAGGTGTAGTTCAGGCTGTGGCTTCAGAGGAGGCAAGTTCCAAGCTTTGGTCGCTTCCACATGGTATTGGGTTTGCAGGTATGAAGAAACAAGAGTTGAGGCTTGGGAGCCTTCACTTAGATTTCAGTGGATGTATGGAAACGCCTCCAGGCAGAAGTCTGCTGTAGGAGTGCAACCTTCATGGAGAATCTTTACTAGAGCCATGCAGAGGGGAAATGTAGGGTTGGATCTCCTACATGAGTCCCCATCAGAGCACTGCCTAGTGGAGCTGCAAGAAGAGGGCCACCGTCCTGTAGACCCCAGAATGGTAGATCCACTGACAGTTTGCACCGTGAGCCTGGAAAAGCCTCAAAAACAATGTCAACCCGTGAAAGCAGCCATGGGGGCATACCTCACAAAGCCCCTGGGGCAGAGCTGCCCATGGCCTTGGGAGCTCACTCATTGGATCAGCGTGTTCTGGATGTAAGACAGGGTGTCAAAGGAGATTATTTCAGAGGTTTAAGATTTAAAGACTGTCCTGCTGGATTTTGGACTTGCATGGGGCCTGTAGCACTTTTATTTTGGCCAATTTCTCCCCTTGGAATGGAAGCATTTACCAAATGCTTGTACCCCCATTGTATCTTGATAGTAACTGACTTGTTTTTGATTTTACAGGTTTGTTAGGGGGAAGGGACTTGTATTGACTCAGATGAGACTTTAGACTTGGACTTTGAGTTAATGCTGGAATGAGTTAAAACTTTGGAGGACTGTTGGGAAGGCATGACGGTGTTTTGAAATGTGAGATAACTCTTGCTTATTTCTTACACATACCCCTATATAAACTGAGCATTGGAGACAGGTAGAATGAATGAAGAACAGGAAGGTTACTAGAGTAACTAAATCAGCACAAACTAGAGCCAGAAGGGGGAGAAAGAAGACTTGTCCAGAATTTAAAGGAGGAAAAAAACTATAATTTGAGGAAGAAAAGTGATAATTTTAAGTTACAATTCATGCAGTCAGTTTTAAGAAAAAGGAAGAAGGATGTCAACTGGGTTCCTCAAATGAAATAAAGTATTGCTGCCATATAAACTAGAAAATGCTTCAGAAGTCTAGAAAGTATAAAGCAGTGTCATAATTACTTAAAAACACTCTCAAGATAATTCTGTCCAGTAGAATGGGATAACTTATTTCTAAGTTCAATATATATTAGGAAAACCTTTTGATGGGCAAAATTAGCTTTTTGTTTTGGTTTGGTTTCATTTGGTTTAGAAAATTTGTAATAGAATTTATGGAGAAAACAGTGATAATAAAATGTGCCCAATAATAATTTCAAAAGAATCTTATGGCATTTTGTCCTAGTCCTTTTTTTTTCCTGTCATAACAGAGCACCACAGACTGGGTAACTTATAAAAAAAATTTATTTTTCATTACTCTGGAGGCTGGGAAGCCCAAAAGCACAGATGCCAGCATATGGTGAGGGTCATTCCATGGTGGAATGATGGAAGGTAGAAGTGAGTGCATGAGAGAAAGAGGAAAAAGGAGGCAAACTCATGATAACTAAGTCAGTCCCACGATTACAGCATTAACGCATTTATGAGGGCAAAGCCCTCATGACCTAATCACTTCTAAAAGGCCTCAGATCTCCCCTCCCCTCCCAACCCTTTGGAAACCTAGGCTGGAGTGCAGTGGAATGATCATGGCTCACTGCAGCCTCAAACTCCTGGGTTCAAGTGATCCTCTCACCTCAGCCTCCCAACTAGCTGGGACCACAGGTGTGCACCATTATGCCCAGCTAGTTTATTTTTGTAGAGATGGGGCCTCACTCTGTTGCCCAGGCCAGTCTTGAACTCTTGAGCTCAAGTGATCCTCCTGCCTTGGCCTCACCAAATGCTGGGATTACAGGCATGAGCCACCATGCCCCGCTAGGGCCTCGCCTTTTAATACAGTTACAATGACAATCAAATTTCAACATGAGTTTTGAATGAGGATATTCAAAGCACAGGATTCTACCCCTGGCCCCCAAAACATGTCATTCTCACATACAAAATTTATTCATTCACTCCCAATTGTTCCAAAAGTCCTAACTTGTTCCAGCATCAACTCAAAAGTCCAAAGTTCAGAGTCTCATCTAAATAAGATATAAGTAACACTCAAGGCACAATTCCTTTTGAGGCAAATGCCCTCCAGCTGTAAATTCAAAACAGGTATCTACTTCCAAAATGCAATGATGGGACAGGGGTAGAATAGATAAACCCATTCCAAAAGGAAGACATAAGCAAGAAAAGACATAGAACTAGTACCAGGTAAGTCCAAAACCAAGCAGAGAAAACAACATTAAATATCAAAGCTGAAGAATAATCTCTTGATTCCATGTGCCACTTTCTGCATACACTGGGTTTGAGTCCCTAGGCCTCCCTTGGCTTTGCTGGGCTCGGTCTATGCTTCAGCTCTCTCAGGTTGGAGTTGCATGCTGGTGCCACCCTACAATTCTGGGATCTCAGGTGCTTCCCCACTCCCACAGCTCCAGTAGACATTGCCCCAGTTTCATTGCAGCAGGTTTCTGCCTGGGCTTCCAGGTGGTCTGTGGCATCTTTTGAAATATAACTGAAGGAAGTCACAGCCTCCACAGCTCTTGCATAATGCATACCTGCTGACTAAATATCAGATTGATGCTGCCAAGGTATATATGGTCTGTACTTTGCAGAACAGTGGGTCTAGCCACACCTGGGCCTCTTGACCCACAGCTGAGGCATCCAGGGATCACTGTGTGGGAATTCCAGGAGCAGAGACCCAAGATGCTTTTGACTAGCAAGGGCATGGAGGGTGCCCCAGGACCATCCTTTCAAACCACTCACCCTTCTAGAGTACTGGGCCTGTGATGAAAGGGGAAGCCTGAAGATCTCTAAAATACCTTTGGGGTCTTTCTTTCTCTCATTATCTTGACCTGGATTCTTTTATCCTTAGTAATCTCATTAGCCAGTGGTCCCTTACAAACACTCTTAGTATGGTCTGCTGAACATATTTTTTTCACTCTTTGCATGGCCAGGCTGCAAATTTTCCAAGCCTTTCTACTCTGCTTTCCTTTTAATTATAGATTCCATCTTTAAGTCATTTTTTCTGCCCTCGTGTCTCACTGTATGCACTTAAAACTAGCTAAAAAGCAGACTGAGTGCTTTGCTGCTTAAATATTTCTTAGTCAGTTCTTTGTTCATCACTCTTAAGTTATGCATTCCAAAAAGCCCTAAGAGACACCATAATTTTGCCAGGCTCTTTGCTAATTTATAATAATATTGACCTGAACTCCAGGTTTTTATACCTTGTTTCTCATTTCCATCTTAGACCTTATCAAAATGGCCTTCCACTGTCCATATTTTTACTAACATACTAGTCATGGCCACTTAGGTAATCTCTAAGAAGATTCAGACTTTCCCTATAGCTCTGCTCATCTGAGCCCTCAACAGAATCACCATTAAATGTCTATTGATGACAACAAAGCATTTTCCAGGCTGCCCCTCCAAATTCTTCTAGCCTCAACCCATTATTCAGTTCCAAAGCCACTTTCATATTTTAGTTATTTGTTATAGCAACAGCCCCACTCCTTGGTACCAATATACTGTTTTAGTCTGTCTTTTGCTGCTATAACAGAATAACACAAACTGTATAATTTATTAAAAAATATTTCTCACAGTTCTGGAGGCTAGGAGCCAGCAGCTGGCAAGGGTAATCCCATGGTGAAAGAGAAGAAGGTAGAAATGCACACATAAGACAGAGAAAAGAAGGGGCCAAACTCCCAGAACAACTAAACCACTCATACAATAATAGCATTAATCCATTCACAATGGTGCAACTTTATTGCCTAAGCACCTCTTAAAGGCCTCCCCTCTTAATATTGCTACAGTGGCAATTAAATTTTAACATGAGTTTTGGCAGGGACATTCAGACCATAGCACATATACCAAACAATTTATTTTCTTCAACTTTAAAGTTCTAGGTTACAAGTGCAGGATGTGCAGGTTTGTTACCTAGGTAAATGTGTGCCATGTTGGTTTGCTGCACAGATCAACCCATCACCTAGGTATTAAGCCCAGCATGCATTAACTATTTTTCCTGATGCTCTCCCTCCCATCGCACTCACCCAACAAGCCCCAGTGTGTGTTGTTCCCCTTTATGTGTCCATGTGTTCTCATCATTCAACTCCCACTTACAAGTGGGAACCTGTGGTGTTTGGTTTTCTGTTCCTGTGTTAGTTTGCTGAGGATAATGGCTTTCAGCTCCATCTATGGCCCTGCAAAGGACACAATCTCATTTCTTTTTATGGTTGCGTAGTATTCCATGGTGTATGTGTACCACATTTTCTGTATGCAGTCTATCATTGGTGGGCATTTGTGTTGATTCCATGTCTTTGCCATTGTGAATAGTGCTGCAACGAATATATGCATGCATGTATCTTTATAATAGAATTATTTATATTCCTTAGAGTATATACTGAGTAATGGGATTGCTGGGACAAATGGTATTTCTGCTTCTAGATCTTTGAGGAATTGCCACGCTGTCTTCCACCATGGTTGAACAAATTTACACTCCCAAAAACAGTGTAAAAGAATTTCATTTCCTCTGTAACCTTACCAGGATCAGTTGTTTCTTGACTTTTTAAATAATTGCCATTCTGACTTGTGGGAGATGGTATCTCACTTTGGTTTCGATTTGCATTTCTCTAACGCTTAGCTTTTTGTCATGTTTTTTGGCCACATGAATGTCTTCTTTTGAGAAGTACCTGTTCATGTTCTTTGTCAACTTTTTAATGGGGTTGTTTTTTTCCTGAAAATGTTTTATAAGTTCCTTGTATACTCTGGATATTAGACCTTTGCCAGATGGATAGATTGCAAAAATTGTCTTTCTTTCTATTGATTGTCTGTTCACTCTGACGATAGTTTCTTTTGCTGTGCAGAAGCTGTTTAGTTTAATTAGATCCCACTAGTCAATTTTTGCTTGTGTTGCAATTGCTTTTGGTGTTTTCATCATTAAATCTTTGTCCGTGCCTATGTCCTAAGTTGTTTTGCCTAGATATTCTTCTAGGGTTTTTATAGTTTTGCATTTTACAGTTAAGTCTTTAATTCATCTTGAGTTAATTTTTGTATAAGGTATAAGGAAAAGGTCCAGTTTCAGTTTTCTGCATATGGCTAGCCAGTTATCCCAGCACCATTTAGTAAACAGTGAATTCCTTCCCCATTACTTGTTTTTGTCAGATTTGTTGAAGATCAGATGGTTGTAGATATGCAGTCTTATTTCTGAGTTCTCTATTCTCTTCCATTGGTCTATGTGTCTGTTTTTGTACCAGTACCATGCTGTTTTGATTACTACAGCCTTGTAGCATAGTTTGAAGTTGGGTAGTGTGATGCCTCCAGCTTTGCTCTTTTTGCTTAGGATTGTCTTGGCTATTCAGGCTCTTATTTGATTCCGCATGAATTTTAAAATTTTTTTTCTGATTTTGTGAAGAATGTAAATCATAGTTTAACAGGAATAGCATTGAATCTATAAATTACTCTGGGCACTATGGCCATTTTAACAATATTGATTCTTCCTATCCATGAGCATGGAATGTTTTTCCATTTGCTTGTGTCCTCCCTGATTTCCTTGACCAGTGGTTTATAACTCTCCCATAGAGGTCATTCACTTCTTTTGTTAGCTGTATTCCTAGGTATTTTATTTTCTTTGTAAAAAATGTAAATTGGAGTTCATTCATGATTTTGTTATCTGTTTATCTGTTGTCGGCGTATAGGAATGCTAGTGATTTTTGCACGTTGACTTCGTACCTAAAGACTTTGCTAAAGTTGCTTATCAGCTTAAGAAGCTTTTGGGCCGAGATGACAGGCCTTTCTAGATAAAGGATCATGTCATTTGCAAACAAAGATAATTTGACTTTCTCTCTTTCGATTTGAAAAGCCTTTATTTATTTCTCTTGCCTCATTGCCCTGTCCAGAACTTGCAATGCTATGTTGAACAGGAGTGGTGAGAGAAGGCATCCTTTTCTTTTGCCAGTTTTCAAGGGGAATGCTTGAAATTCCAGCTTTTGCCCATTCAGTGTGATATTGGCTGTGGGTTTGTCATAGGTGGCTCTTATTATTTTGAGGTATTTTTCTTCAACACCTAGTTTATTGAGAGTTTTAAACATGAAAGGATATTGAATTTTATTGAAGGCCTTTTCTGCGTCCTTTGAGATAATCATGTAGTTTTTGTCTTTAGTTCTGTTTATGTGATGAATTACATTTATTGATTTGTGTATGTTGAAACAACCTTGCATCTCAGGGATGGAGCCAACTTGATCGTGGTAGATAAGTTTTTTGATGTGCTGCTGGATTCAGTTTGCCAGTATGTTATTGAGGATTTTTGCATCGATGTTTATCAGAGATATTGACCTCAAGTTTTTTTTTTTTTTTTGGTTGTATCTCTGCCAGGTTTTGGTATGAGGATGATGTTTGTTTTCTACTTGTAATAATTACTGGGTAATTTAGAAAGGAAAAGAGATTCAATTGACTCACAGTTCAGCATGGCTGGGGAGGCCTCAGAAAACTTACAATCATGAAATAAGTTGAAAGGAAAGCAAGGCACCTTCTTGCAGGGCAGCAGGAAGAAGAAGTGCCCAGTAAAGGGGGAAGAGCCCCTTATGAATCTATCAGATCTTGTAAGAACTTACTCACTATTATGAGAATAGCATGGGGCAAACCAGCCCCATGATTCAATTAACTACACCTTGTCTCTCCCTTGACTTGTGGGGATTATGGGGATTACAAGTCAAGATGAGATCTGTGTGGGGACACAAAGCCTAACAATATCACCTACCAAGCAAAAAAAGCTGAGTACCAGACAGATTTACAGCTGAATTCTACCAGAGGTACAAAGAAGAGCTGGTACCATTTCTACTGAAACTATTTCAAACAATTGAAAAGCAGGGACTCCTCCCTAACTTATTTTATGAGGCCAAAGCAATGTAAAATAATTTTTACTTAGCCTGATTTCCACTTTAGAAATATGCAAGTACATATCTGGTTTGTCAGCAGGTATTATAAGTCTCCATTAAACTCATGTAAATACTGCTTTACTTGACAAGAATTTAATTAAACATACAGTTGGGGTATAAAAAATAAAATAAAAACAACAATAAAAGATTTGGAAATATATTAGGTAATAATTTAATTGTAAAATCACTCTGAAATTTTATTTTTATACATGCAATAACTTTATCTTAAAGTATGAGTACAGTTTAATAAAAATAATATTTTAATATAGATTATAGTGCTTTAAATGCATTTTAAATATATAAGGAGTTATAATATTTTTAGCAATCCCAAACTACATTTGTGAAGTTTATTATCTTCAAAAATAATTCTTTTTCCAATAACTTTAATTTGGAAATGTTTACAAGAACAGTTTCATGATTCATAGTCATGGTAAATACCGTTACCCAGATAATCATGAAAAATGATTATGTAACTAGCCATTTGTACTATTTACATATTTAGGTTCCTCTTTCCGTTTTGCAACCCTATCTGAAATTTTGAATTGGACAAAGCAATCATCATGAACAATGCATATTTGGAGCAGAGAATGGCTCTGAATTTATGGCTTATAAATAATCTTCCACACTTTTTCCTTCCAGCAGGCTTTTGTTCTAATGCTATATTCCAGAGCCATCATATGAAGATGGTACTACATTTTAGTCATTCTGGATGCAAGAAAAGAGACAGCTATGTTTCATTCTTCCCAACTAATAGTTGTGATGAATTAGATTAATTTGCTATGCCCCTGCTTATTTTTGTAATTAAAGATTTTGTGTAATTAGAAAAAACATTTTGACTAAGTCTTTCAGACCTAGGTGCAAATAATTAAAAAACTAAAGGTCAAGTGTTCTATTTCAAAATTTCTGGAAGTACTCACATTCGATTCATCCATACTTGACCAAATTGTTCAGAAAACTGAACTGAATCTGAGCGTTTGAAAATATTTATAATCTTGTCTGTTCTGTTTTTTCTCTTTGGTTATTTAAAATATCTTTATAGAATATCCTTACTATGTGTCCCTCCATTCCTAACACTTACATCACTGCTCGATTTTTGAATATTGTACACTCTCCCATAGTTCTGTTGTACAAAATCGTGATTGTAATTAATAACAATTTATTGTATACTTGGAAATCGTTAACAGAGTAAATTTTTAGCGTTCTCACCACAGACAAATAAGTATGTGAGAAAATGAATATGTTAATTAGCTTGATTTAGTCATTTTACAATGTATACTTATTTCAAAACATCATAGTGGGAGTGTAAATTAGTTCCACCATTGTGGAAGACAGTGTGGCGATTCCTCAAGGATCTACAACTAGAAATACCATTTGACCCTGCAATCCCATTACTGGGTATATATCCAAAGGATTATAAGTCATTCTGCTATAAAGACACATGCACACATATGTTTACTGAGGCACTGTTCACAATAGCAAAGGCATGGAATCAACCCAAATGCCCATCAATGATAGACTGGATAAAGAAAATGTGGCACATATACACCATGGAATACTATGCAGCCATAAAAAATGATGAGTTCATGTCCTTTGCAGGGACACGGAAGACACTGGAAACCCTCATTTTCAGCAAACTAACACAAGGACAGAAAACCAAACACTGCATGTTCTCACTCATAAGTGGTAGCTGAACAATGAGAACACATGGACACATGGAGGGGAACATCACACACCCAGGCCTATTATGGGGTGGGGGGCTAGGGGAGGGATAACATTAGGAGAAATAACTAAGGTAGGTGACAGGTTGATGGGTGCAGCAAACCACCATGACACGTGTATACCTATGTAACAAACTTGCACGTTCTGCACATGTATCCCAGAACTTAAAGCATAATAAAAAAAATCATGTTGTTCACCATAAATATATACAATTACTTTATCAATTACAACTAAATAAGTAGGTCATAAACGGTGGCATATATTCTTCATCTTATATATTTGGCTTATTGAAAGGTGTTTGAATTTGTTTACTTAAAAATAGCTGTTGGATGATTGTATAATGAATTGAAAAATAAAATGAAATAATTCCTTGAACTAGTCACAATTTATCTTCTCTTCTCTGAAATCCCTCCAAATTCTTCTATGCTATTTTGTGTGTGTGTGTGTGTGCGCGTGTGTGTGTGAACAACCTTGACACCATTAGGAGCTCCAATTCACCTACTCCTAAGACTGTTTGTACGTGCATTTCTATGTGCAGCTCAAGGATTCTCTCCATGCCCAGTCTCATAACTGCTCTGAATTCTCTAGTTTTGATGGGGTATTTTGTTACTCTGCTTTGTTACCCTCATATTCTGACATTCTTCTTAGCCCAGTTTGGTTCTTTTTTTTCGTAGTTACTGCGTCTTGGATAACCCTTTTCCCATGTTCATGTCTGTCTATATCTAAAGTCTACTTTACACAGCTGCAATACATTTTTTCCCCTGCATATCCATACATTTTTATCTTTCTAAACAGTTTATAAATTGAACTTTTTGATAGTGTGTTCTCTCTTAGAAAAAAACCCTTTATTCAAACTGTTCACAAAAGATACTTTGCACTTTATTTTCAAGTGATGCAGATAGTTAGAAATTAGATAAATATAAAATCACAAAATTGTATTATTTTTACAGATACAATTTAAACACATAACTGTATATTCATACCTAATATACAAATTTATACATTTTAAAATGTCAAAAAATTTAATTTGAACATTTTACTTTTAAAATTTATTTTTGAATCAGACAAAGCAATCATCACAAACAACACATATTTTGAACAAAATATAAAATTATAATAGAAGTCAAACTTAGAAATGGCCCTGCATATATGATTCATAATAAGTTGTTTATTTTTAGTAATACAGTTCTTTTGAGACAATAACATATACCTTGTAGAGCTAGTCAAGCACATTCTTTTAATAAATTGTGGAGCAGCTGCAAATTTGGTAAAAAAAAAAAATCTAATGAATGAATCACATTAATGAGCTTTATAGTCTTGGTCATTGGAGAATGCCAGGAAGAAAATCCCTCCCTTATACCACAAGATTTTTTTTTCTGTAATGTAAAAACCCACTCTCCTGTATAACCATGTCCATGCTTAACTGTGAAGGGTGACCAAGATTGCAGTAGCCTTCATCTGGTCATTCTATGAAACCATTAATAAAGTTACTCCACATATATACTTATTGTGTCAATATACATATTCCCAAAGCTAGGCTATCCAGAGCACCCCAATCACCGTTTCCATCTATCCCCCTGTGCCATAAATACAAACTTTTATATCCAGTATGCATATTGACAATTGTCTATGTTGAGGTCTGGCATTGTTCCCATTCAGATTTATGTAGGTTCTAAGAAGAGGGTAACATGGAGAAAGGAACTATGTAATACACTCTTCCATTTGTGTTTTGTTTTTGCCTTGGAAAAGTCAGCTAACAGCTTGTCCAAAATACCCGGTCTTCTCAAACCACTGTCAAAGGACATTTGTTATTCATAATGATTAATAACAAAAATGCAATTTGATATGCTATTTTAATTTTATAACAGATTTTATTTTTAAAGCAGTTTTAGGTTCACAGAGAAATTAAGAAGGTACAACAATTTCCTATATACCTCAGTCTCCCACACAAGCATAGTCCCTCATTATTAGCATCTCCCACCAGAATGGTGCATTTGTTACAACTGACGAACCTATATTGACACATCTTTATCACTCAGTGTCCATAATTTACATTAAGTTTCACTCTTGGTGTTGTACATTTTATGAGTTTGTACAAAAGTACAATGACGTATATGTTGCATTATATTATTATACAGAACAGTTACATTGCCCTAAAAATCCTCTGTGCTCCATCTACTCACCTGTCTCTCTCCTAACCCCTGACAATCACTGAATCTTTTTACTGTCTCCATAGTTTTGCCTTTTCCAGAATGTCATATAGTTGGAATCATATAGTACATGATATTTTCAAATTGGCTTCTTTCATTTAATAATATGCATTTAAACTTCCTCCGAGCCTTTTTATGACTTAATTACTTCTTTCTTTTTAGCACAAAATATTACATTGTCTGGGTGCACCATAGTTTATTAATCTGTTCTCCTACTGATGGGCATCTTAGTTGCTTCCAATTTGGGGCAACTATTAATAAAGCTGAAGTTTTTTTGTGGACATACATCTTCAATTTTTCAATTATCTTGGGTGAATATCAAGAAATGTGTTGTCTATACGGCATACTAAGAGTATGTTTGGTTTTGCAAGAAACCACCAAACTGTCTTCCAAAGTGGCTGCACCATTTTGTATTCCCACCAGCAATAGATGAGAGTTCCAGTGCTGCACATCCTCATCAACATTTTATACTGTCAGTGTTCTGAATTTTGGCCATTCTAATAGGTGTGCAGTGACATCCCATTTAATTTGCATTTCCTTGATGAACTAGGATGAGGAGCATCTTTTCATATCCTTATTCTGTATATTTTCTTTGGTGAGATGTCTGTCAATGTCTTTAGCAAATTTTTAATTTTTATTTCTTATTACTGAATTTTAAGACTCTTTTGTGTATTGGGGATAAGAGTCCTTTATCTGATATGCCTTTTGAAAATAATTTCTTTAAGTCTGTGTCTTGACTTTTTATTCTCTTTCTTAGAGCAGAATTTTTTTTATTTTAATGAAGTAGAGCTTATCAGTTCTGTTTTTCATAGATCATGTCTTTGGTGTTATGATTTAAATGTCATTGTCAAACCCAAAGCTATCTAGCTTTTCTCCTGTATTATCTTCTGGGAGTTGTATAGTTTTTTGTTTTACCTTGAGCTCTATGATCAATTTTGAATTCATTTTCTTGAAGGTGTATGGTCTGTACCTAGATTAATATGTTTGCATGCAGATGCCCAGTTTTTCCAGCACCATTCGTTGAAAACAACAACAACAGCAACTCCGATCTGTTGTATTGCACTTGCTCCTTTTTCAAATATTGGTTTACTGTATTTATGTTGATTTATTTATGGGCTCTTTATCCTGTTCCATTAATGTATTTGTCTTGTTTTGTTAACTGATGTTACACTGTCTCAATTACTGTAGCTTTATAGTAAGTCTTGAAGTCAAGTAGTGTCAGCCGTTCAGCTTTTTTCTTCTCTTTCAATGTTGTGTTGGCTACACTGCGTCTTTTACCTCTCTATATAAACCCTACAATCAGGTTGTTGAAATCTACAAAATAACTTGCTAGGATTTTGATTGGGATTATGTTGAATTTGCAGATCCAGTTGGTAAGAATTGAAAACTTCACAATATTAAATTTTCTATCCATTAACATGGAGTATCTCTTATTTAGTTATTCTTTGATTTTTTAATTTGAATTTTGTAGTTTTTCTCGCATATGATATATACATATTTTGTTAAATTTTTACCTGAGCATTTTATTTTGGGGGGAGCTAGTGTAAATGATATTAACTTTTTATTTTCAGATTCTATTTGTTCATTACTTGTATACACAAAAGCATCTGACTTCTGTGTATTACTGTCGTATCATTCAACCCTACTATAACTACTTGTTCCAGGTGGGGTTTTTGTTGTTGCTGCTGATTTTTCTGGATTTTCTGCATAGATGATCAAGTCTTCAAGGAACAAAGAGTTTTATTTCTTCCTTTCTACCATTTTATTTTATTTTATTGTCTTATTTCATTAAGACAAGATTTTGGGTATGCTTTTAAGATGAGTGGTTGACATTTTTGTCTCATTCCTATTCTTAATGGAAAAGCTTTGGGTTTCTCAACATTAAGTATGATGTACTGACAGTGCTAAAATAATTGAATTTTATTTCTAGTTTTTTATCAGCTTTAACTATCAATATAATTTTCATTTATAATGTTTTCAAGTCATTTTTCTCTCTCCTATTAAATATCGTATCTGAGCACTTCAAGTTTGTGATATTTTGACTACAGCATTCCCCACAAATCTATTTATTTATCTATTTACCTAAATTGAAATAGCAAAGTGATAAGAGTTTGAATATATTAGTAAAATGGCCTTCTTCAAACAGGCCTATACTTATGTCTCTGAATAGAAACTGAATGCTTCAATGTTACTTTTCTCAACATGAATTTGATTACTTCACAATATATACATACATTGAAACATCATGTTGTATCCCATAAATGCATGTAATTATTATTTTCCAATTAAAAATAAAACTTAACAAAGAAAATGCCAGAGTCTTACAATATTGTTTTTCATTGCCAGATTTTGAAAAACAATGTGTATTTTCTTAAAAAAAATCCATGAACTGAAATTGTAAAGGTAAAAATGAACTTTATATAGGACTGGGAATACATTAAAATGATGGACAGCTGCTTGCTTACTGCTAATTGAGTTTCAAATAACTTTCAGTTATTTGAAAATAAACATATAAGAAAGTATGTCATCTGTATATCCACATAAATGATTACTCTTATTACTCAACGTATATATACAGTTTATATCATCAAAAATTTGTCATTTATTATTAAACACCTTGAAGGAGCTGAGATAGGAACTATGCAGTTCAATTTTGATTGTGAATCTAAAGGGACTTAGAGTTGGATTGCCTCCCTGTCTCACACATCCAAGGGAGAAACCTCAATACTCTCCGCTACTGTCTCAGACTAAAATGTTGTAATTATATTAAGTTGCTGCCTTCTGACAGCTAGAAAGTGCTAATTTTTTTTTTTTTTTTTTTTTTTTTTGAGATGGAGTTTTGCTCTGTCACCCAGGCTGGAGTTCAGTGGCGTGATCTTCGCTCACTGCAACCTCAGCCTCCCTGGTCCAAGTGATTCTCCTGCCTCAGCCTCCTGAGTGGCTGGGACTACAGGCGAGCACCATCAAACCCAGCTAATTTTTATAGTTTTAGTAGAAACAGGGTTTCGCCATGTTGGCAAGGAGATGGTCTTGATCTCTTGACCCCGTGATCCGCCTGCCTAGGCCTCCCAAAGTGCTGGGATTACAGGCATGAACCATCACACCCGGCTTTTCAAAAGACATACATGTGGCCAAAAATCACATGAAAAAAAGTTCAACATCACTGATCATTAGAGAAATGTAAATAAAAATCACAATGAGATACCACCTCACTCTAGTCAGAATAGTTATCATTAAAAAGTCAAAGAATAACAGATGCTGGTGAGGTTGTGAAGAAAATGGGACACTTACACACTGTTGATGGGAGTGTATATTAGTTCAACCATTGTGAAAGACAGTGTGGCAATTCCTCAAAGACCTAAAGACAGAAATGCCATTCAACTCAGCAATCCCATTACTGGGTATATACCAAAAGAGTGTAAATCATTCTATTACAAAGAGACATGCATGCATATGTTCATTATAGCACTATTCACAATAGCAAAGACATGGAATCAGCATAAATGTCCATCCATGATAGACTTCATAACAAAAATGTGGTACAAAACACCATGGAATACTACGCAGCCATAAGAAAGAATGAGATCATGTCCTTTTCAGGGACGTGCATGGAGCTGGAGACCATTATCCTTAGAAAACTAACACAGGGACAGAAAACCAAATACTGCATGTTCTTTCTTATAAGTGGGCCCTAAATGATTAAAACACATGGACACATAGAAGGCA
Organism: Gorilla gorilla gorilla; assembly: GCF_029281585.2. Lineage (NCBI taxonomy): Eukaryota > Metazoa > Chordata > Mammalia > Primates > Hominidae > Gorilla > Gorilla gorilla. The sequence continues at coordinate 105,599,428 of NC_073228.2, forward strand.
ACAACACACACTGGGGTCTATCAGAGGATGGATGGTAGTAGGAGGGAGAGGATCAGGAAAAGTAACTAATGGGTACTAGTTTAAGTATCTGAGTGATAAAATAATCTGTACAACAAACAACCATGACACAAGTTTACCTGTGCAACAGACTGCACATGTACCCCTGAACTTAAAGAAGTTGAAAAAGATAAAAAATAAAAATAAAAAGTTAAAATCCCTTTTAAAAAATAAATAGAAGTTCTGTTATTGAAATCTAGCTGGTCAATCTTTTCCTTTTGGGTTAATGCTTTATTAACAAAGTTAACAAGACTTTCCCTACCATAAAGTCATGAAGATAATCAACTATTTTATCAACTAAATATTTTCCTATTTTACTTTCCACATTGAGATCTGCACATTTTAGAACCATTTTTTATAGTATAGTTTGCAACATTCATCAAGGTTCTTTTTTTCCCATACTGATTTTTAATTTTCTATCACTTATTGAAAATGATATTTTTTTCCCTACTCTGAATCATACCCAATTTCTAGAGATGTCACATAAAATACAAGGCTCCCAGTTACATTCAAATTTCAGATAAACAACAAATTTTTTTAGTACAAGTATGTTCTAAATGAATTGAAATATTGCATGAGACATATTATATTGCAAGATATACATTTGTACTAAAATATTGCTATATTTACTTTTTGTTATATAAAATATAAATGTTATATCTGATACTGAAATGTAACTTGGTAAAGTATCTTGAACTTTTTCACTAACTCTGGAACACTCTCAATTCCAAAATTTCATATAAGGATAAATAGAATCAGCATTTAGGGACACACAATATTATTTATCTCTTTATACCTTCAAGTTACTAAGGAAAAACTCTGTCCTCAGTATGGAATTGGGGAAAGGTGGTTATACCACAGGTGTTATGGGGGTTAGGGTCAGATTTATGAACCATGATCTGGGGCAAGGCTCTTTAATAGAAATATATTGTGGGCTATATATGTAATTTTAAATTTTCAATTAGTCATATTCAAAAAGTACAAAGAAACAGATGCTATAAATACTATCACTATAGTATATTTTATTTAAATAAATATATCCTAAATGTTATTTCAAAATGTAATAAATATTATTAGATACAGTAATGAGATAATTTCATAATTTTTTCATATGAAATACTTGAAATATAATGTATATTTGAATGCAGATCCTACATTTTCATCAGAAATACTTAATCTCAAATTAAATATAAATATAAATTTACTTTAAAAAGTAGAGCCCTATATCCAACTGTTTCAAAGTTACTTAAAAGTTTTGTCATAATTGTAATAAATATGTCTTAAAATTTAAATTTATATTAAAGGAAATTAAATATTCAGATTACTAGTAGCCATAGTCATATTTAAAATGCTCAGTAGCCAGAAGTTCTGGGTGGCTACTCTAATGGATAGCACAGGTCTAGAGGCACTTAAAGAATATCCAAAAATAAGCTCAAATTTAAAAAGTAAAAATATTAACTGAAGAGGACTGTTGAAATGATGCTGACACCACAACTCATTCATATATAACATTCCAAAGCAGTAGTTTGTACCGCTTATTTTCTTCACTAATAAGATTGTGGGCCTAAAAGCCACTTTATGTCATCGTTGTGATATATAAAGGTGTAATTTTTTTTTTTTTTTGAGACGGAGTCTTGCTTAGTTGCCCAGGCTGGAGTGCAGTGGCGTGAGATCTTGGCTCACTGCAAGCTCCGCCACCTGGGTTCACGCCTCAGCCTCCCCAGTAGGTGGGACTACAGGCACCTGCCACCATGCCTGGCTAATTTTTTTTTTTTTTGTATTTTTAGTAGAGATGGGGTTTCACCATGTTAGCCAGGATGGTCTCGATCTCCTGACCTTGTGATCCACCCACCTTGGCCTCCCAAAGTGCTGGGATTACAGGCGTGAGCCACTGTGCCCGGCCAAAGGTGTAATTTTAACACCCCTGAGCCTGTTAAGGATATGCAGGATGGGCCAGTTTTTCTCCCTTGCTTGGAATAAAACTACAGTGCAGTGTCCCTAGCATCATTCATAAACCCAGCCTGATTTTTTCAGTGCAGGGAGTCATCCACCATTCCTGGCTTCCTGGAGCAACTTCCTCGTTGGTTGAACCAGAATATCTTTAAAGAGCTCTCCCATTATGCAAATCTATGATTCAAATGCAATGATACATTTTAATGTATTTAATACATTCTGCCTAAGAAAAGCAGAAAAGAATTTGTCATGAAACTCCCCATGGCTTATGTTTTTTGGCTGAATATCAACATATTTGGTTTCAGGTTTTTGAAGGCACGTTTTGGAAACTCTGAATGGGCTGTTTCCTTAGACAAAGATATATTTGAATTTTTCTAGGAAAATAACCAAATAAAATATATCCTGTAACATTTCAATAGTTCAGGCTAAGAATGAAACAAACACAGTTACTGATAATAAATATTATCTAGCATCTGAAGAGGTGTATTACTTTCCTAAGGTTAATATCCATCCCCTCACCAGGGTTATTATTTCACCTGAACCTTAACAGTGATGTAATGATGGCAGCCATGGCCCATCTGGAGTAACCACTGCTAAGATGCCAGCTGCAGCAGGGAAGGCATACCTGGGCTGTGTGCTTCACAGAACCAGAGGGAGCCAGGAACTGGCAGAAGCTCACCTCTTCTGAGTTGGAGGGTTGGGAGCCCCATTCTCCCAGATTTGGATGCAGCTGCAGCTACCCAGCCACGGCTGTGGACTTGGGCATTCCCGTGCTCTTGGAGTCCCAGAAGTTGCCCCTGCCCCTGCAGGCTTGGAAATGCCTATTCCCTCTGCCCAGCCTGTCCCCACTCCTGGTGCCCACTGAGATTTCAGAGCAAAGTTGAGGGTGAGCCCTAGCACTGTTGCAACTGGCTGGGTGTGCATATCCTCAGGGCAGTGCTGACACACCAGTCCCCTGCCACCTCAGCCTCCTTGGGACTTTGAGCACCAATGACCATGGGAGGAAGGCCAAGGGGGTGCTGAGGGTGGCTTGGCACCAGCCTGCAGGTGCCCATCAACACAAACAGCCTGCTGTTTGTGCAGGCTTAAAGTGGGGGAAGCCCCACTTTCAGGTCTGAGATGGCCTGAAGTCTGGGGGCAGGCTTCCAGTTCCATGGATCAGAGTGAGAATTGATGGTGCTTTTTCTGGGCCTGCCCATGTCTGTCCATGGTCCAGTTAGCAGGCACTTCCTCTCCTCTGAAGCCCATAATAACCCTGGACTCAGCCAGACTCCTTGGGACAACCTGCCTGCAGAGAGGAGCTACCCACTGTGGGTCTCCTCTCTGCTAAGAGCTGAACACTCACTGGGATGCCCTGTCTGCAGAGAGGAGCTACTAACCGTCAGTCTCCTCTGAGCTGTTCTATTGCTCAATAAAGTACCTCTTCACCTTGCTTACTTTCCATATGTCTATGTGGTTATTCTTCCTGGATGTGGGACAAGAACTCAGGAACAACTGAATGGTGAGGCTGAAAGAGCTGTAACATGAATAGGGCTGAAACAGACCCCTTGCTTGTCACAATGCAGGTGATTAGAAGGAGACAAAAGAGAAGGAGAGAAGATCTGTGACCTACTGGAGAACTCAGACTTAGGAACTCCCTGAGCCAGGGCTGTGACACCCTTTATGTAGTTCCTGGCATCTCCAAGCTTCCAGGTGCCACCACATTCCTCAGTGCCAGCCATGGAAGCTGCTTGTGGTACACCTGGTCACAGCTTTGCAAGGAGCCAGTACCTATGCCAGCACCTGTAGCTGCCTACCCAGCAGCAGCCAGCATGCCTGGCTGTGCACAGTGGCTGGACCGCATGCTCATTTGCTCACACATCCCTCACTGGTTAGTGCTAGGCTCATCCTTGGCAGACATGAAATCCAGGCTGGTAGTTTGAGCTAAGCACTGCCTGCCAGGCCAGATGTAACAAGCCCAGTGGGCCCAAGAAAACTTGGGCAAAGGTGTCACTGGCCACAGAGGTTTCCAGCAGAAAAGCAACACTGTGCTTTTCTGTGACATAATAGCCTGTGACATAATAGCCATGTACCAGACATCTTATTTAACAATAAGAATGTTAAATATTGGCCCCCACTCTCTTCTGGCTTGTAGGGTTTCTGCAGAGAGATCTGCTATTAGTCTGATGGACTTCCCTCTGTAGGTAACCTGACCTTTCTCCATAGCTGCCCTTAACATTTTTTCCTTCGTTTAAACCTTGGAGAATCTGATGATTATGTCTGGCTAGCCATAAGCAGAAAAGTGAAACTGGACCCCTTCCTTATACCTTATACAAAAATTAACTCAAGATGGATTAAAGACTTAAATGTAAAACCAAAAACCATAAAAACCTTAGAAGAAAACCTAGGTAATACTGTTCAGGATATAGGCATGGACAAAGACTTCATGACTAAAACACCAAAAGCAATTGCAACAAAAGCCAAAATTGACAAATGGGATCTAATTAAACTAAAGAGCTTCTGCACAGCAAAAGAAAATATTATCAGAGTGGACAGGCAACCTACAGAATGGGAGAAAATGTTTGCAAACTATTCATCTGACAAAGGGCTAATATCCAGAATCTACAAGGGAACTTAAACAAATTTACAAGCAAACAACAAACAACCCCATCAAAAAGTGGTTGAAGGATATGAACAGACACTTCAAGAAGACATTTATGCAGCCAACAAACATGTGAATAAAAGCTCATCATTACTGGTCATTAGAAAAATGCAAATCAAAACCACAATGAAATACTATCTCATGCCAGTTAGAATAGCAAACATTAAAAATTCAGGAAACAACAGATGCTGGAGACGATGTGGAGAAATAGGAACACTTTTACACTATTGGTGGGAGTGTAAATTAGTTCAACCATTGGGGAAGACAGTGTGGCGATTCCTCAAGGATCTAGAACCAGAAATACCATTTGACCCAGCAATCCCATTACTGGATATATACCCAAGGGATTATAAATCATTCTACTATAAAGACACATGCACATGTATGTTTACTGCAGCACTATTCACAATAGCAAATACTTGGAACCAACCCAAATGCCCACCAATGATAGACTGGACAAAGAAAATGTGGCACATATAGACCATGGAATGTTATTCAGCCATAAAAAAGAATGAGTTCATGCCCTTTGCAGGGAAATGGATGAAGCTGGAAACCGTAATTCTCAGCAAACTAACACAGGAACAGAAAACCAAACACCACATGTTCTCACTCATAAGTTGGAGTTGAACAATGAGAACACATGGACACAGGGAGGGGAACATCACACACTGGGGGTCTGTCAGGGGGTGAGGGGCAAGGGGAGGGAGAACATTAGGGCAAGTACCTAATGCATATGGGGCTTAAAACCTAAATGATGGGTTGATGGGTGCAGCATACCACCATGACATATATATACCTATGTAATAAACCTGCACATTCTGCACATGTATCCCACAACTTAAAGTACAATAAAAAAGAATATATACGTGTATTTTATTATATTGTGTATGTATGTTCTATTGTGTATTTCCTACTACACATATTGAAATATTTTTATTTTAGCTAACTTACCAGTATTTAAACCTGACACTTTAAATATTTAAAACGATGATGTTCTAAGTTCTGCATAAATACAAACACATTAATACAACAGGAATTCAAGGTTTCAGCCACTGTATTATATGGGCGCATCATAAACAAATGGCATGTTAAGTTCTACTGCCATCACAGTGACAGTATAAATAACGGAAATGTACAGCTAGGATTGCCAATTTGCTCAGTAATGATTAAAAGTAAGTGAAGTATGCACCAGAAGTTGCAGGATCATAGATTGCTCAGAAAAGAAAGAGTAATACATTTAAAAATATGCATCTACATTTTCATTTACTTTGTTTTTAAAAGATTTAAGTATTTAAAAAAGTGAAATTATTTTTAAAATATTTTTCTCTCCAGAAGTCTTTCTTTCACCTCTGTTAAGGTTCAAAAAACATAATTTAAACTACTTTTTAACTCACCCAAGCTGCTAAAGAAACCATGAAAAGATAACCTTCCTGAACACGTGTTTGCTTGCTTGCTTTCTACCTAGTAACAAACTCGAGGAGCAGATAACATGTCAAAAAAAGGTGGTATGTTCAGGTAAAACTTATTGGAACAATGAATTATTTTGCACTTTTATGAAGACAGTATTCAATGAACAAGTGTTAGCAGATTCCTATATTGTTCATAACCTTGTAGACCATGTTTCAAAATAAACAATTTTTAAATTTGCTTCTTTATAGTATCTTAGTATTTCTTTTAGTTTTGGTGGGTTTTGGCTTAGTCTCTATCCTAATTAATCAAAGTTTTAGAACCTAGAATATCTGTAGAAAAAGGTTTGTTTGCATGCATACATACCTGTCGCATTTACAAGCACAGAGAACAAAGTGAAGGAAAGTATTCAGATATCTCATCTGAACATGGTTGGAGAAACCAAACTAGAATCTTGAAGAGTAATGCAATTTAAACATATAGGTGTCAGAAATGCAAAAGGAGAACTAATAACAGGTGGACTATAACTGCACTATATTGCAAAGTCTGTCACCCTTTCAGAGAGTCACATTAGGGTGATACTCAATAGTTATTTTAGCAAATTTATAGATTAAAGAGATTATCTTCCTACCTCAAGAAATGAATCATTAAATTCAAGGAACTATCACAAATGGATGGTATATTTTTACAGTGGTTCTCTTGGGAGTCTACAAAATTATTTGGTGTGGAGAGTTAGTGTTGTTTTGTTTTATTCTATGAGGCCAGCCCAACAGATATTATCTAATATTTCCCTTCCACAGCTCCAGCTTTCCTACTTCCTGTGTCATAGCTTAGGTGGATGTTTTTTGTTTTGTTTTGCTTTTTTAAGACAGAGTTTCACTCTTGTTGCCCAGGCTGGAGTGCAATGACTCGATCTCGGCTCACCGCAACCTCCACCTCCTGGGTTCAAGTGACTCTCCTGCCTCAGCCTCCTGAGTAGCAGGGATTACAGGCATGTACCACCACGCCCGGCTAATTCTGCATTTTTAGTAGAGATGGGGTTCTCCATGTTGGTCAGGCTGGTCTAGAGCTCCCGACCTCAGGTGATCTGCCTGCCGCAGCCTCCCAAAGTGTTGGGATTACAGGTGTGCACCACCACACCCAGCCTGGTGGATGTTTCATAAACGTCAATGGACAGAACACTTACCTGGGAAGTGTGTTTAAAACAGAAATGATAGGTCTTAAATGGGTCTTTACCCTCAACCAATAATTCAGAATCAATGAACTAGGATCCTATGGCAAAGAGGTCACAAACCCTGTGATCAACTATGTTTTATGAACATGGAATTTAAAACTGCTTTCTTTCTTACTATAGGAATTTTCGGGGACTTGACTGGGATGATACGCCTTTTGAAACTTTAGAGGTGTAGAATTCAGAATCCTATTTTTTAACAGAATGTCTATCAACATATTTCAAATTATAAGTTTCTGTTTAGCTCTATGTTTATCAATATGTTAAACGGTTTTTCCTTGAAGCAAAATCAACAACAAAACTTTTGTGTAAGATGAATTTTATTTCTTATCTCATATTCTAGTGGCAGATTATGCTCAAAATCCTGAAGTATATTTTGGAATGCTCATGACTCTTGAATATTTTCAATTTTATTAAAAACTTATTTCTAGTTATTTTCTGGTTTGTTCTTTTAGTTTACTGCAGTTTTGTGAATTGGCTAATTCACAAAAGTATTGAGACAATGAAAATAAATATAAACTTCTGACATGTTTAACATCTGGTAGTTAGAGGTAAACATATGGATCAAGTGCAGATGTTTTCAGATATTTGGCTAAGTTCCCCTGTGAATCATAAATCATGGTTACAACCAAATGCTGCATAGCTAAAATAAAGAAATAACTAAACAAACAAATGAAAACTTGATGTAAAGTTGTTTTTTTTTTTAACAGAGAGAAGGATTTTGGGATTTTAAAAAACTACATTAGTACTCCATCTATTTGTGTCCCCAGTTTTTGTTGTTGTTGTTTTTTCTTATACCACTAATATTTTCTACTAAGATTATGAGAGAGTACAAACAAGATATCACATCTCAAATTCTGTTGCTGTCAAGTTATCCCTACACAGGTTATATACCCTGATGCCAGTAAGAGCTAATGCTTACTCAACGCTTACTCTGTACCAACGACTTTTCCAAGCGCTTACCATATATTAGCATATTTACACTCAAACCCTCCTCGTGATATAGCTTATCTTATATTCATCCTTATTTTCAAGAAATAATTGAGAAGCAGACTGTCTGAGACGCCCAACTTCACATGCTGGTGGTATCTAGGTCCATTTCCAAGATGTCTGACTCCAGAATCCATAGCCTGAATACACACTATTGTGCTTAGTTTTGTTGATTCACTCGAATAGGCTATTCAGTTATGTAAAAAGACACTAACCTAGGTGTTGTTGGGAGAGTATTTTGTAGATGTGCTTAATATCTATAATCAGTTGACTTTAAGTTAAAGAGATAGCTCTGATAATGTGATGATCCTCATCCAATTGTTGAAATGACTTAAGGATGAAAACAGTATCCCAGGAGAAGAAATTCTGCCTCAAGATTGAAGAATCATCTCCTGAGTTTCCAGCATGCCAGCATGTACTAAAAATTTAGGACTTGCCTGTATTATAGATTTCAAACTTGCTAGCTCCCCGTCACATGAACCAATTCCTTAAGATAAATTTCTTAATACAAACACATGTATTTTATTGGTTTTCTTTCTTTAGAGAACTCTGACTGATACACATACCATGCTATAAAATGCCAAGATACATAATGTTTCTCTTCATTAACAAAAATGTGCCCTTACTGGCATATGCCAGCTACTAAATGCTTAAAAAAAAATCTGTCCTTGTCACAGAGTAGTTCGTTATCAAAGAAACCTGGTATGCTGAGGTAAACTAATGCCTAAGTTATGTTCCAAGAACAAATTCTAATGTAATAGTCTGATGTTCATCCCATGAGATAGAGAATAGCCTACATTTATTGATGGCTCTTTATGCTCTTCCCACTTGCCAAAATTCTACTTCTCTTTCAAGATCTGGCTTAGCCACATGTACTCCATTAAAGCCCTACTGATTATCCAAGTAACATGGACTTTTCTCCCCCTTGAAATAACAGAGCATTTATTCTACACTTTTTATATTGTCCTCTAATAATTTATGACTGAGTATCTTTATTCCACATCAGATTCTGAGTTCCTAAACCACGTCTCGCTAATATCCATAATGGATTTTAGCAGGTGATCCACTAAACAAGTTTTCAGGAAGTACCTGTTGGTTTGTCAATTTGACTTGTAGTAACCTGGAATAAGGCTGTTTTTAGAAATGCACCCTTTATGAGAATATCTGATTTGCTGTCTCAAAGCAATAATGCTCTATTCAAATGACATTGAAAACCTAAAATAGAGTATGGCATATTTATAGAGACAGAACAACGGATGATCTTAGACCACACACTAAACAGTAGCCCAAGAATGTGTCAAAGTTTCATTAAGATTTTTGGCTGCATATATGTTTTACATGTTATGCGTTACGTAGAATTGATTTTTAATTGATAAGGATTTCTGGTAATTCTTACATTGCTCTTTTTACATAGCTAATCACCATAAACATTTATTACTTTAATGACATTTTACATGATCTAATCATATTACACTAGTGACATTCATGACATGTTTCTTCAAAGCTATTCACAAGTATAAACATTCACTATTTGTATTCTATTTTATACTTTTGTGTATAAATCCTATGTGATAGCTGGGAGCCATCATTGGTAGTTAAATTGATTTTCAGAGCCTTTTATATACAGAATAAAAGTTAAATTTCCTTAAGGGAGTTTTCTACGTTCCAACAAGTAGTAGCTCATTGCAGTATAGATGGTAACTATCAACTGAGCAATTTAATGCTTGTACAGATTTTCAGCATTTGAGTGTCAAGTTTATTCCTCAAAAACATCTTACTTTACTACCTCTCAGAACTCAGTGACAGTATATTATTGATGAAAAGATATATGTATTTTGTTTGGAATTATAAAAATCCAATGCACTAACCTAAGCTGAGGTGGCAAAAAATGGAATCTTAGGCTTTAGAGCTAGATATTTTTTTTTTAAAAAAATTATTTTCTATTGTTTTCTTTTTAAAAATTCTATCATTACTCTGTCATCAATGTTTTTTAGTTAGGAGATTTCACATAAATTTCTATATTTATAAGTTATTTAGTGATATCAAGATATTTGCCAATATGAGTGTGTTCCTGCATGGCTAGCACTAAGTACATTTTCTTTAAAGACAAACATTTTTCTTCCATTAATTCTAATCCTCATTTTATTCTATTACAACTGACTTAAGACAGTCATTGAAATGACGTGGCTGTGCTATAAGATTTTGAGGATAGTGACAAAATTTATCTATATTATTATTGTAGATTCAACTTTACCTTTAAGGCCTATCCTCTGATTCATGGCCCACCATATGTAAGAGTCTCATATAAATTCATTTTTTTGTGTCCCAACTCCTTTACTATCATCGTAGGTGTCATTAGTCTATAAAAGATAAAACTACGATTGAAGTCTCCTAATGCTTCAGAAGATAAAGGACATTTGCATAATGATACATTTGGATACACTGCCAACACTAACGATTTTAAAATTCATAATTTAAAAAATATTCTTACTGAATTACTTGGCTTCTATTTTCTCATTCTTATCACTGACAACTTCAGTTAGGGAGGAGTTGATACAGAGGTTTCAGAGTAACATGGTTAGTCTGAAAGTGCTAAATAAGTTATTTAGCTCTTATTTTGCTTCAATTAATAGAAAGTCTTGTGTTTTCAATAACAAGGGAGCTTAAAATGAAGATGTAATTTCACCAATCATTAAGACATTGAAATGCAGAAATGGAAAAGTGACACTAGCCTAGTAGATAGCTCCAACATTTAGCATCTCATGTTGGCTGACATGGTGTGACAGTGGCAGAGGAGGAATTGATTAATTCATGAACAAAACAGGCTAGAAGATAACCCATAGTGTTAATTGTACTTATAAATAAAAACCAAAGACTTGTTAGTCCCCATGATCATTGTACCCAGGCACTTCATGTCTGATAGAATAATGCATGACACCATAGGTAGTTCCGCATACCATCCACAGAGCAACACTTTCATCTCTTATTACCTTAAACAATGCAGAATTGGTTCTGTATGGCAGTCATATTTTTGAAAAATGAAATAGAAATACCCAGTATTTAAAAATTGGGGAGTACGCCACATACATCAAACATTTTGTGTAAGAGGTTTTAGGTTATTTTATTTTTTTTCATCCTCTAATAAAATTTAAGAGTGTTAGCCTGCCATTTCCAATTTCATGCTTGCATGCTGATTTTTCTAACTACTTACCATTCTGTTTCAGACAAAGGAACAATAGGAGGACTAAAGTGTAGGAAATTTGTATTTTTCTAAGTAAAATTGATGCATCTCATTTATACACCACACACAACATATGAGCAAAACTTTTAAGGTTTTTATTCTTCAAAAGAAGAAATGTACAGCTTCTGGAATCGAAGACTCAGCTTCATTATTCATGAACCAACGAATTTTATCTAAGTCATATAACCTGCCTGAGCTTCATTTGGCTTTTCTATAAAAAATAATAATAGAATAATAGAACACTTTACAGAATTATAGGAAACAAAAGTAGATATACAGATAAAGGCTACAAATGCCAATCTAAGTTATATATACTACAAATTACTATCATCTTAATGTTTTCTCACCTGAATCCTCCGGATTTCTCTCAGCACTCCATCCCAGGACACTAAGTGTTACCACTTGGAATTCATGTTGACTGTGGTTTTGTCTACAAGAAAAAAAAATCCAAATCAAGAGGTTCTTCTTTTTCAATTTACTCTCCATAATAGCAAAATAAAGCTATACCTCATTCAATCAAGGTTATCCTAGGAACTTATCAAATAAACATTTATAGCTAAGTTGTTTCTGGATTAGGAACTGATTTAACACAAGAAAAAATAACAATGATAACTGCGATAATGAAAATAAATAAAATGTCAGGGTTCTTGAAATGGACAGCAGCCTTTTACACGTAAATTTATCACATATAAAACCATGTACATGTAAACTGACTTTATTTACAAACATCATCTCATATATCTCATAGATACCACCTTTATTTTATTTTTTAAAATAATAGTTGTAATTTATTGAGATACTACTGTGCATAAAGATATTTTTAAATCTTACAAAGAGGTTAATAGTAATCATCATGTTTAAAAAATAAATAAAGCACTGAGAGTCAACTGTTACATAACCAGAAGCATAAGATGATAGAATAGAGGTTGTTTGAGTAGAAAATCCATGACTTATTAACAATTGTGTATCAATTAGTGTGAAGAAAGTATGGTGATTATCAAGAAAAGGACATAACTGTCTTCAATTATTTTGAAAGGCTCATACAAAAGAATAATTAGTTTACATCTTCAGATTCAAATAGGAGAATTAGAACCAGTAAGTATTAGAAGATTAAAACAACAGATTTCTGCTAAATTAGAAGAAATCTGATAAGACTACACATTTAGAATGGAATTGGACTACCACTTGGCTGAGTAAAGATGTCTTTGCTCTGTGCCCTGAGGTTTACCATCATCTTTGGATCATGGTGAAGACAAGACAAATGGCAGCCATGGACAATTTGGAGAGTAAGAAGTACATAGGCTTGTGGAGGTGGGAGTCAGAACTGATGGCCAGGATAATGAGCAGGTTTCCAAGCACTGTGACCAGGTTCATGGAAAGAAACAGCCCAAGAAGGGGCTGCAGTTCTGGATCTCCTGAGAGGCTCAAAATGAGGAATTCTGAAAATTCTGTAATGTGTTCTGATTGCATGTAGCTGGCATGTCTGCTGGGGAAGGAGGCAAAAGCAACATTCAATGAATAGCCAACTGGCACTTCACCTCATCATCACTTTACAGTATCACCCTTAGATGGACATTTTTCATCCTCTTTGGAGTCCTCCCCAAAACTGTGATACCACCTTTATTATTTCATATCTATATAACCCCTGTATTATCACCTTTGTCTAAGTCATTCTACAACTAAGTGCTGGATCTGAGTTACCAGATAGAGTTTTTCATCACACAAAACTACCAAAAACAAGGAAATTCACACTCAGTGACTGTTAGCAGAAAACTTTTAAGAAGTTTTTCCTGACACAGTAGCGAAGTGCCTATCTGCTCACACTATACAGAGGGCTGGAATAACATTCAGGCGGGTCCAAACATGGAATAGAGTGAGAATATGTGAAGCAAAAAACACCATCTTGTGTATTAAGGTAATTTACTCTAGCTGTCCTAATAGGTAAAAAAAAAATTTCAGCGACTTAACTATAAAAGTATATTTGTCAGTCTTTATAGTCTGATGAAGATCAGGTATCTTTTCTTAGTCTCAAGACCTAGTTAAATCAACTGTAAAACACGGTCCCATGGATACGTGGCAGGGAAAGTGAGATATGAAAGAGACACACCAGCTACTACATGCTTGGATCTCAAAGTTACACATTCACTTCATTTAAAAAATAGCCACATGGGACTATCTTTTTGAAAGGTAGGCTGAAATCACAGGTAAGTCATTGCTGTCATTTAACAGTAAGGAGAGGGACCACCTAACCACATATTTGATTTAGATATATAGACTGGTGATACCACACATGCACCAAGAGGGCATAAACAGATTTCTTACTCATATAAGAAGGTTTTGAGGAAACAATATGGGAAAGACTCTCACATAATTCCAAGTAAGTGCAGATAGAGCCAAAATATCAGAGAGGAGTGACTGGCTTGGGGTTTTATAGCGGTGAAGGGATAAAGCTGCACTAAAGGGTGCCTCACAAGAGCCAGGTTTCAGCTTCCTACCGGCACCAAATAAGAGAGCATGCAGGCTTTCTTATCAGCATTCCCAGCTGTGGGAAAGAAAGGGGAAATGGGGCTTGAAAGATATCAGAAGTCAATCATCAAAATTAGAGTCAAATGCTTTATTATAATTTACTTTTGATGTTTAAGTGATGATTGAAATAGCTTGCTTCATTTATTTGCATTTGAAACTGTTTAGATAAATCATTGGGATATTCTATGAGGCCTGTAGCCTCAGGTTGATAAAGAAGCCAGAAGTTCCATTGAACATCTTGTTCAAAAGCCCAGCATTATGTATTTTAAGTAATAAACTGAATGCTTTGACCATTCATTTTAATAATGCCTAAAGAGGAATTATGTAATTCGAATAACATTACTCAAAATAATAATGACCAATTCTGAAGGGGAAAGGAGCATGTTTGTGGGGACTTACATTGTAGCTTTAGTATGTGTAGAGACATGTGTGTCTTTGATTTGTAGTACACATGTTCAAAATCTGTGCAGTATGAGACTCCAGAATTCTTTGCCCTAAAGGAATATACTAGAATAAGAAATTGTGGTTTCCATTGGCTATATCAGACAGTCAAATAAATGGCCATTGCCCAAGAGTCTGTAAAAAGTGTTCTGACAGGGCTTATTACTTTCAAGAAAATTCATTGTTAAGATGACTACTCGAAGTTCAGGTAATTGTGCTAACCCTTGGGCCTCATCATTTATCAGGTATTTCAGTTAAGCGGTGAAAAACAGTAGCTCCCCAACAAGCTTCATGACATGTAATGGTGGCACTGTCATCCATAAACGTACAATTTCCCTTTGAAATTCACAGGAAATTTCCCAAGTAGTCAAGAGATCTAGGAGATGAGTGGCCTTCTCCAGCATCATGTCATTTGGCAATGGACTAAATATGATACACCAAACGGTCCAGTACTGGTTCTAGCTTATAGGTACAATTTTCTTTTCAACAACAAGGCTTTTGGCTGTGCCTAGCCATAGAATAAAGCTTCTATAAACCAAGGCATAATGGACATCTGGAAACGGAGGGTTACAGGCTAAGGGCCTGTGCGAGACTCTATTTCCAGGTGATCAAAATATGCGATCACCAATTGTCACTCTAATAGCATATAGTGTGAAGCTGAGGCAGGTAATTTCTTGCTTAGAACCAATGGACCATTTTTGGTCATCATGGGTAACCCAGAGACTACAGGAGGAATAACAGAATATTGCTAAGTTCTTTACAATAAAGGGGATTCTTGTGAATACTAAAAAGAGTGCCCATGATATTGCAATTTGGATTCCAAGGCCTTTTTAGTAAAAGTTTTATTCAAGGTAGTCCAAGTTGTAAGTAACACCATAAATGGGCTTAAGTAAAATTTAAATACAGAATTAGTTGCAACTAGAACACAAAAAGGTGAAACAGATGCTGGGCTTATTTTAATATTGTGGTTTTTGAGAGGGTAAATAAATGTCTTGACAGTGTTAGGGATGGAGTGGTCCTCAGATAACCAAATAATTTTCAGGAATGAATGGAGGCGGTGCAGCCTTGTGGTATGTGTGGGGCTATGTCTATATCCTCTTTGCCAGCTCTTTTCTGACCATTTTCATATCCTGGATGAGTATGGAAAATAAATCTTGGAGGTGGAGGATATCATCAGGGTGATGTCACACCTGTGCTCCCAGCAAGCGTTAGATGCAATTAAAACATATTCATAAAATTGTATTATTTACAGTAATCTAAGTTATAATACCTGGCAACTGAAAAATACACAATTCATCAATTCATGGAACCCTTTAAATAACCAGTCACCTTTTCCTTCAAATAAACTCTCCTGACTGCCCCACATGACCCTCAAAGTTTTCTCTCTGTTCCTCAAAGTTATGACCTTCACCTCATCCACTTCCTTATCTATTCCACCTCATTCACTTTTCTTATCTACAGACTTTATAAAGAGCTTTCAAATATATTTCTTCATTCGATTATTACAACAGAACTAAAGGTAGTTATGTTCTACATGCTAAAAGAAGAGAGAACTAAAGTTCTAGAAGGTAAATGGATTACTTAGGGACACTGCTACTAAGTAGGAGAAAAACAGCACTAATGAAGTCTTCTAATTCTCTGGCCTGTTTTCTTCTGTCTTTCTTATGTTTAAACCCAAAACCCACAGAGTTATGTCTGCACCTGGCTAATGTTAAGGACATGAGGATTTTCCTTATGCCTAGGTAGGTAGAAGAATGCTTTCAGGGAAGCTATTAAAAGGTTCTAACCACCAACTTTTTTTCACTACTTATTACTGTGACCTCACTCCACCATCTGTAATATATGTATCTGGATTAAACCAAAGCTCATTCCAGCAATAATCTGCAAAATACAATTGGAAAAGAAATTCTATTTAGGATAATTGATTGATTGATTGATTTGTTTATTATGAATTAACTTGTTATATTGCTTAGTAAAAATGTATAAATACAGTTTATTGAACAAGTAACTTTGGTAGGTAAGAAATAACACACGACTGGATGCATGATTTGGATTTCCTGCTTTTAATGGATATGCCAAATAAAGTTTCATAAAATGTTTTTTGGATAACACAGTTTAGGCTTCAGGAATTAAACTGAGTAAAGATATGAGAAAGCTGATAAAATGATCTCCACTGATCTTAAAATTTTGCGTAGGTTGATTAACTTCACAGATAATACGATATTAACAGCATTTTAGAAAAAGTTTTTAGTCCATAGTAGAATTTCAAGCAAATGTTTTGAAATCCATAGGATCATAAATAATTATAATTTGAAAAAAAGGTAAAGAACTTGTTTACCTACAGTATTTTTTATATAAGGACAAGAGGACACTAGATGAAGCAAGTAACTTGTTAAAAGTAAGAGACAGGCTGGGCGCAGTGGCTCACGCCTGTAATCCCAGCACTTTGGGAGGCCGAGGCAGGCGGATCACAAGGTCAGGAGATCGAGACCATCCTGGTTAACACGGAGAAACCCCGTCTCTACGAAAAACACAAAAAAATTAACCAGGCGTTGTGGTGGGCACCTGTAGTCCCAGCTATTAGGGAGGCTGAGGCAGGAGAATGGCGTGAACCCGGGAGGCGGAGCTAGCAGTGAGTGAGTCGAGATCGCGCCACTGCACTCCAGCCTGGGCAACAGAGCGAGACTCCGTCTCAAAAAAAAAAAAGTAAGAGACAGGGTTTGGACCAGGGTTGATTTTATGGCCATCTGTACTCTATAGTGTCACTACAATGAACTACTTGCAGTTCTCAAATTTGGATTATGTCTTTCGTTTTTTTCTTTTCTTTGCCTATACATTGTCATGGCCCTCTACTCTATTGGGTTCACATGGGCCCTACTTGCCCTATAAGGCTTACTTCAGGATATATCTAATAACTTATTCTGGGTTAGGACATCAGTCTTAGTCCATTTTGTGCTGCTAGCACAGAATACAGTATAAATTACAGACTGGGTAATTTATAAAGAACAGAGATTGATTCCTCACAGTTCTGAAGGCTGGGAAGTCCAAGATCAAGGGTCTGGATCTGGGGAGGGCCTTCTTGCTGCATCAGGAGACAGTGGAAAGCATTAAGTGGTGAGGCAATACATTCAAGACAGCAAAAGAGGGCCCAGCTCACTCTATTTCTATTTTTATTTTTTTTAGAGATAGGCTGTTTCTAAGTTCTCAAGGCTGGCCTCAAACTCTTGAGAACAATAAACCCTCCTGCCTCAGCCTCTTGAGTAGCTGAGACTACAGGCATATACCACTATACTTGGCTTCAATTCACTTTCATAAGGAACCCATTCCTACAATAACTACATTAATCAATTCATGAGAGCAGAGCCTCATGACCCTAATTATCTCAAAGTTTCCACTTACCAATATTGTTGCACTGGGGGTTAAGTTTGTAACACAAACTTTGGGGGACACATTCAAACCATAGCAGCCTTTCTCAGTGTGTCTTTTATGCCATATGAGATTAATATTATCTAGTAATTATTACATAGAATATACTTAAATGTTAACTTATCTGCCCTTTAGACCTCACATATATCCTCATATTCTTAAATTCTATTCTTCTTTTTTAACTTTAATGGTAATTACTATCTCTAATTACTATCCCTAATCCCTCAATGGCTGACAAAATGTAAATGCCAAATAAATGTTGAATGCAAAATGAATGGATAGATAATTAGAACTTTCATTTTATACAATACAAATTTTCTCTTGTTTCTATATTACTATAATGTAAAATCCCCTCTATGCAACAAGAAATTTAAAATGGACCTTTTTTTCTACCAGACCATTATTTACAATATCATAATGGCTACTAGTAGTTATCTCTTCAAGTTTAATAATATCTCTGTTCATCATAGGTTAATGAATTTATTATATAACTTTAAATCACTGTTATTTCTCAAACTTGTTATAGTTCTTCCATTTCAATTTCCCAGTAAGGTCTCCAATACAGAACAAATCTGTTGGGAAGGATGTATTATAATTTTCAATTGTCATCTTTCCATTCATTTATTCTACATAACCAACAGGCATTTACTTCTATATTTTGACAGTTTCAGTTTCACTGAAATATTCATAATGTTCTCAGCCCCAAGCAGTATTTTCTTTAGAACCTTCTGTAAATTCATATCACATCAGGAGGATAAGGCATTTTAGGTTATTTCAACTACTTTGCATTGAACACAAACACATTCATCAGATTAAAGGGACATTGTCAGAGGCACAATAGAGCATTGGGGATCTCCACAGAAAAAAAGTAGCTAATATTTCACATGTGGAGAAACGTTTTTATGAAAGTTTTGTCATAATTACTTTCCAGGTAGGAAAGAAAAGGTATATATTTCATCCAAGTATAAGACAACTATGTTGATTTTTCTAACATGCTCAACTTATGTTTTAGAGAAAATTTCCTTTAGTTCCTCTAAATCTATTTTATTTGAGATGTTTAAATATATTCATCAAAAGTGGTATAAAAATTATACATTACATACTTCCTTAATCATGTATTCTGAGACCATTATATAATTCAAATTAATGTCTTCATCATTTTTAGAAAACATATTTAAGTATCCATTTACTGTTATTTTAGGAATGTAGTTTAAAGATATCTACAATAGTAGAAAATTACGTGTTGTACTTAATTATAAATCTATAAAGTATAGGTTATATCAAGAACTACAAACACCTGAGATTTTATAATACCTGCAAACTAACAAGATAGCTTGTCACAATGTCATGAATACTAAAAGAATACAAAATATTTCTGGATCAGAGACAAAGGGGAGTAATTCCTCATAGAAATAGCAGTAATGGGAGTACCACCATTTTCCTACCCTTATTGCCTGAGCCTCAGTTCCCACAAGAAGATCTGATCATCCTGAAATCATCAGGTGAAGCCTGCACTTGCAATGAATTGTGTTACAGAAGAGAGAACTTAAGTTTAGAAAACTTGAGTCTTTTATATGGATCTGTAAGTGAACTTGCTCTTTTTCCTGAAGCTAGGCAAATTATTGTGACTGAAACACCAGGTGTTTGGGCTACATACTGCTGTTTGCTGCACAGTTTGCTGCACAGAAAGTCAATCACTGAAAAAATGAGTATTGCCAAGTAAGAAGGCTTTAATTGGGTGCTGCAGCTAAAGAGATGAGAGATCAGTCTCAAATCCATCTTCCTGACCAATTAAAATGAGGAGTTTATATGCCAGGAAAGAAATGTAACCATGTGTAGGGAAACAGGAATTAGAGAAGGATAAGAGAGGGGTTGGTCAACAGAGAGCAGGTGGTCATTTAGGCTATCATGATGGGTGAGGGGTCTGACATCTCATTGTCCAAATGCAGTGAACTGGTGAGTTTCAGCTCCTTGCTATCTCTGAAGCCTGTTGGTTGGTTTCCTGAGAAAGGAACTCAGATAAAATGAATGTAACTAGAATTTCTAAAGTTTTAAGACTGGGAGGAACAATATCTATATTTATTCAAAGAAACTATAAACATCAGCTTGATGGGACAACTGGGTCAGATTCATTATCTTTGTTACACTGGAGTAATTATCTGCATTACACTAGAGAGTAAACAAATCTGCCCTCTGCCCTAAATGAATGTACTTTCTATATTTTTAATTATTTGTAATCCTTGAAAACAGAGCTCAGAATGAAAGCTGTCAGTGTCTCTGCTTGCAAGATGTGTAGAAATGTGACCCCCATGGATAACTGACCATGGATATGGTCACATGGATATGTGACTATCTCATTTAATTTTCACTTGAGATGAAGACATTTTATTCTCCAAAACCTTGTATCTGTGTTACACACTTCTTTTAATATTTCTTGAGCTAAGTGGCAGTTGTGGACTGATTTGGAAAGAGTTGTTCAGTAAAATCTAGAATTAGAGAACATATAAATATTAGTTTGGAATAAAGTATTGTTTCTTTCTCTCTTTTTTTGCCACTCATCTCTATTTGATGAAAAAAAATCAGACTTGTTTATAACCATACAGAAAGATAAAGGTGTAACACTCCTGAAAAAAATTCTACCTCCCAGGGTTGTTTCAAGGATTAAATGGTAAACCATTATGATTATTTTATTTTATTTGCTTTTATTTTTATTTCTTAAAATTTAATTTTTTATTTCAATAGTTTTGGGGGGGACAGGTGGTGTTTGGTTACATGAATAACTTCTTTAGAGGTGAGTTCTGAAATTTTGGTGCACCCATCACCTGAGCAGTGCACACTGTACCCAATGTACAGTCTTTTATCCCTCACCCTGGCTCCCACATTTTACATTGAGTCCCCAGAGTCCATTGTATCATTTTTATGCTTTTGCATCCTCATAGCTTAGTTTCCACTTATGACTGATAACATACAATGTTAGGTTTCTCATTCCTGAGTTACTTCATTTAGAATAATGGTCTCCAATTCCATCCAGGTTGGTACAAATGCCATTATTTTGTTCCTTTTTATGGTTGAGTAGTATTCCATGGTATATAGATATGTGTATATATATACGTGTGTGTATATATATGTGTATGTATATGTGTATATATACATATATATACATCTATACATACTATATATATGTGTGTATATATATACACATCTATACATACTATATATATGTGTATATATATATACACCCATATACCACATATTTTCCTCTGTGTAGATACCCAGGAGTGGGATTGCTGGATCAAATGGTAGATGTGCTTTTAAGGAATTTTCACACTGTTTTCCATAGTGGTTGTACTAGTTTACATTCCCACCAACAGTGCATAAGCGTTCCCTTTTCACCACATCCAAGCCAACAACTATTATTTTTTTATTTTTTTATTATGATCATTCTTGCAGGAGTGAAGTCATATTGAATTATGGTTATTTGAATTTCCCAGAATAATTAGTGATGTTGGGCATTTTTTCATATGTTTGTTGTCCATTTGTATATCTTCTTTTGAGAATTGTCTATTCCTGTCCTTTGCCCACTTTTTGATGGGATTGTTTGTTTTGTTGTTGCTGAGTTGTTTGGCTTCCTTGGAGATTCTGGATATTAGTACTTCGTTGTAAAACTATAAAAAACTGCTGAAAAAAAATCATAGATGACACAAACAAATGGAAACACATCCCATGGTCATGAATGGGTAGAATCAATATTGTGAGAATGACCATACTGCCAAGAGCAATCTATAAATTCAATGCAATTCCTATCAAAATACCACCATCATTCTTCACAGAATTAGAAAAAAAATGCCGTAATTCATATGGAATGAAAAAAGATCCTGCATCGCCAAAGGAAGACTAAGCAAAAAGAACAAACCTGGAAGTATTATATTACTTGACTTCAAACTATACCATAAGGCCATAATCAACAAAACAGCATGGTGCTGGTATAAAAATAGGCATATAGACCAATGGAACAGAACCCAGAAATAAATCCAAATACTTAGAGTCAACTGGTCTTTGACAAAGCAAACAAAACTATAACGTGGAGAAAGAACACCCTATTCAACAAACGGTGCTGGGATAATTGGCAAGCCACATGTAGAAGAATAAAACTGGATCCTCATTTATCTTTTTATACAAAAATCAACTCAAGATGGATCAAGGACTCAAATCTAAAACCTGAAATCATGAAAATTCTAGACAATAAATCAGAAAAACACTTCTAGATGTTAGCTTAGGCAAAGACTTCATAACCAAGAACCCAAAAGCAATTGCAACAAAAACAGAGATAAATAGATGGGACTTAATTAAACTAAAAAAGTTTCTGCACAGCAAAAGAAATAATCAGCAGACTAATCAGACAATCCACAGAGTGGGAGAAAATCTTTGCAATCAATCTAAACTATGGTTTCTTGATCTATATAGTCTTGATCCATTTGCATACGAACTTCTTAGGGAGCTTCATAAAATGCTGCCTTTTGAGGCTCAGCCCCAGATTCACTGGATCAGTGTCTCTAGTGTTGTGATCTGGAAAGTAGACATTTTTTAACAAGCCCTGTAGGTAATTTTGTGTGCACTTACATTTTAGAACAGCAGGTAAAAGATAAATAGATAGATATTTAAGGTGATTTCAGATTAAATTTAAAGCCACTAGATAAGAAAAATATTTTAAATAAAGAGTAAAGTCAGCAAAATCTGGGAAATACAATCTAGGAATATTTGAAAGTTTTGGCTCATTTAATGACTACTTATACACCTCCTTCTGGAATGTGAAACATCCTCAAAGGAGTGCAGAAATTGCAGCAGTCCTTACCCCAGCACATGAAATTTTGCAAGTCACATCTTAAGCCATTGTAGGGTAATTGCCAAAGCAAAGAAGGTATAATTTGATAACAAAAGAAATTGAAATGCTTCTATCCACTACTGTTAGTTAGTTTTCCAAACCTTGCTAATGTACCTCTCCCAAAACCTTGCTAATGCCCGGCATAATATCAAACAAGTATTTGCTAAACACATGTATCTGTATTTTTATTTATAACTAAGTCTATCTATATCTACATAGGGTAGTGGAAAGCAAACAATTGAATGTAAAAAGTGAGAACGAGTAAAAACAGTATTTTTATATTTTTTTGGAATTAATATTTATGGAATGTGTCTCCGTATCATTGTTTCAGTCAAATGTGGAAGTCAGTGTGGCGATTCCTCAGGGATCTAGAACTAGAAATACCATTTGACCTAGCCATCCCATTACTGGGTATATACCCAAAGGGCTATAAATCATGCTGCTATAAAGACACATGCACACGTATGTTTATTGCAGCATTATTCACAATAGCAAAGACTTGGAACCAACCCAAATGTCCAACAATGATAGACTGGATTAAGAAAATGTGGCATATATACACCATGGAATACTATGCAGCCATAAAAAATGATGAGTTCATGTCCTTTGTAGGGACATGGATGAAACTGGAAATCATCATTCTCCGTAAACTATCGCAAGAACAAAAGACCAAACACCGCATATTCTCACTCATAGGTGGGAATTGAACGATGAGATCACATGGACACAGGAAGGGGAACATCACACTCTGGGGACTGTTGTGGGGTGGGGGGAGGGGGGAGGGATAGCATTGGGAGATATACCTAATGCTAGATGATGAGTTAGTGGGTGCAGCGCACCAGCATGGCACATGTATACATATGTAACTAACCTGCACAATGTGCACATGCACCCTAAAACTTAAGGTATAATAATAAAAGAAAAAAAAAGGAGTTTCTAATTAAAACCCAACTTGTGAAAATTGGTTCTATTTAATGCCCTTTAAATAGAAAAATATGGAAGCTCTTCTATTACACTATAGCACACTACAAGGTCTGTTGATGGCCAAGTTATGTTTACTAGTTCTTTTCAATAATTGAATTTTCTAATCATTTAGCAATAGGAAAAGTTGCAAAAATAACAACTACAGAATTTTCTAGGGCTGATTATCTTAACTCCATTCGGCCTTATGAAACAGCATTAAAGATGTCCTTCCTTTAGCATTTCTGCAAAGTACATTTTGTTCTCCCTTCTCTTCCTTTCAGAGCTGGAATGTGCTTCTCAAATAATCCAAAGTAGCTAAATAATTTACATTATATATAATGTAAATTCTATATGTAATATATATTTAATATATCATATATTTACTTTGTAAATATATAATAATAAAGACAAGATACTACTTTGCCATGGTTTGGGATAAAGGAACAACACTTATTTTAGTCAATGTATTTTTACTCATTGACTAGGCTTCTGATTTTATGCAAGTTTCTACAAACTACAACTCACAGGCTAAATTTTACCTACCACCTATTTTTATAAATAAAATTCTAATCAAATCATAAACCTTGCCAACGATCAAAGAAGGCTAGAAGTCGCAGAAGAAAACAAACAATACTACTGGACAAGGTATAGTAAGAACATGTCCTAAAAAGTTAAAAACTACTAACATTGTCCTAAACTATGAAAGTGCTGTGGCATTATTAATTTTCTTGAAAGAAATTTAAATCATTTTATGTTATTTGATAAACATCTAACTGAACTATTACAATCATATACCTATATGCATTTCCCTTTTATTTAATACATGTTCAAACATTTTTGTAACAGTGAACTGAGAAAGGAGAATGAAGAATTATTTAATTCTAACAATTACATTTCTCTATATTTTTATCCATTACATATCTTACATTTTTTTCTCATTATGATTCAATAAGAGAGAACAGGGTAATGTAGTAGACTACAGGCAGTAATATAAATGGTCAGAATTACCCGAATTCATTGGCATTTCACATGGAAAGCTTTTATCTCTTTAATTATTGAAAATCATTCAAACAAAAATTCCTCTATTAAAGATCACTTATCTTTGGATAAGATACTTGAAATTATAGAATGGTCAAACTGATATTTTCTATGTCAATAAAATTTTAAAATAAATCATACTAGATACTAATAGATATAAATTTTAAGATTCAAATTTTGACTGTTCTATGCTTAAAATGAGAAAATCCTTTTTTAGACATAAAGGTAACTAAGAGATTGGGAATGTAAATCTCCTATTAAGTTAATGGCTTTACCTAATTCTTCTGTCTGATAAAAGGCAGTTCATTGTATTTAATCCTCTTTTAAAACTTTTTTTTCTTTTTTTATTATACTTTAAGTTCTGGGGTAGATGTGCAGAAGATGCAGTTTTGTTACTTAGGTATACACATGCCATAGTGGTTTGCTGCACTCATCAACTCGTCACCTACATTAGGTATTTATCCTAATGCTATCCCTCCCCTAGACACCCTGAAGTATAATGTACATACTTTATATTTCACCCATTACAAGTACACAATTCAATGATTTTTTGTGAACTTTTGGAGTCGTGTAACCATTTCCACAATTCAGTTTTAGAACATTTTATGACACAAAATGAAAGCTTGTACCTATTTACAGTCACTCCCTTATCTCACTACCAGGCCCAAAGGGCCAATGTTATGCTTTTTGTCTCTATAAATAGACTTCTTCTGGATATTACATATAAGTTGAACCATACAATGGGTCATCTTTTGCATCTTTCTTCTTCCACTCAGCATTTTTGGAGGTTAATCTATGTTGCAGCACATATTATTAGTAGTATGTAATAGGTATTAGAATTTTATTCCTTTTTATTGTGAAACAGTTGATGGTCATCTGGATTGTTTTTGTTTTTCGGTTGTTATGCATAATGTTACTGAAAACATTCTCACATATATCTTCATGTGGATTTTTAAAATTTTTCTTGGAGAATATGTAGGAGTGAATTTGTGGGTCCTACGGTCAGTTTATGTTTAATTTTTAAGAAACTGTTAAATCATTTCCAAAATAGCTTTACTATTTTATATTCTCACAAGCAATATTGAGGGATATAGTTTTCTATATTCTAGCAAATATGGCATTTTCTGCTAGTTATTCCAGTGTTCGTTTAATTGCTTCTCCCTGATGTCTAATTAAGTTGAGCATCATTTTATATGCTTGTTAGTAATTCATATTTCATTAGTGAAATATCTATTCAAATCTTGTACTCAAATTTTAATTGGGTTGTTTGCCTTATTATTGAGTTTTAACTGGATAAAAACTTGAAATATTCTGAATAAAAGTTTTTGATCAGATATATGATTCACAAGCATTTGTTCCTATCTGCAACTGCTTTATTTTCTTAAATTTGTTTTGTTAAAGTGCAAAAGTTTTCAATTTTTATTACACCTTATCAATGAATTGGGCTTTTAATGTTGTATTTATCTCATTTTCCAATGCTACATCATAATGCTTTATTGTTATGTTGCAATCTAGAAGATTTACAGTGTTAACTATTAAATTGAGGTCTATGATTCATTTTTGGTTAATTTTTCAGTATGGATCTCAGATTTTTTAATGTGACTGTTCAATTTATTTGCTGAAAAAAGTGTCATTTTGTCCTTAAATTGTTTTGGCACCAATGTTAAAATGTGATATTGATCTATAAGCCTGTTTTTGTGCCAAAAACACTCTCTTTGATTGATTACTATAGCTTTATTGTAAGTTTTGAAATTGGATTAAGTCCTTCAATTTCATTCCCTTTTATCAAAATTGTTTTGGCTATTCTAAATCATTTAAATTTCTGTATTCATTTTATGTTAGGATATCAATTTCTGCAAAATAAAAACACTGCTAGTTATTTAAAAGGAATTGTGTGACTCTGTTGATCAATTTGGGAATGAGAAAAATCTTGACAATATTGAGTCTTCTAATTCAAGTATATGCATTGTCTCCTATTTTATGTGAATCTTCATTTATTTATTTATTCATTCTTTGCTCAACAATAAATTACAGTTTTCAGCATAGAAGTCTTTCATTTCTCTTGTTAAATAATTTCTAAGTATGCTATTTTGATGCTATTTTAAACAAAAATAATTTCTTTTTGGTATTTTATTTTAAATTGACAGATAAGATTATATGTGATGTTCTGAAGTACATATGTTGTAAAATGATTAAATCCAGACAATTAACATATGCATTACCTCACATAATTTTCATCTTTGTGGTGAAAACACTTTAGATCCATCCTGTTAGCATTTTTCAAGAATGCAATATATTAACTATAGTCACTATTTAGTACAATAGATATAGTTATTCCTTCTATCTAACTACAGTTTTGTATCCTTTAACAAACATTTGCTCAACCACCACCCCAACAACCCCAGCTCCTAGTAACCACCATTGTATGATCTACTTCTAAGAAATCAAACATTTTAGATTCCATATATGTGAGATTATGAGGGATTTGTCTTTTTGTGCCTGCCTATGTCACTTAACATTATGTCCTGCAGGTTCATTCATGCTGTCACAAATAACAGGGTTTGATTCTTTTTTATGACTGAATAGTATTTCATTTTGTATGAGTACTACATTTTTCTTATCCACTCACCTGTGGGTGGACAATTAGGTTTATTCCATATCTTAGCTATTGTGAATAATTCTATAATAAACATGAAAGTGTGTTTTTGGCATTTTAGCCAAAGATCAGTTGACTGTACATGTTTGGGTTCATTTCTGAGCTCTACTCTGTTCCATTGGTGTATATGTCTGTTTTTAATGACAGTACCATGCTGTTTTGGTTACTGTAACTTTGTAGTATGTTTTAAAGTCAGGTAATGTGATGCCTCCAGTTTTGTCCTTTTTGCTCAATATTGCTTTGGCTTTAGGATCTTTTGTGATTCTGTGCGAATTTTAGGATTTTTTTTTCTATTTCTGTGAAGAATGTTATTGTTATTTGGATAGGGATTGTGTTAAAGCTATAGGTCACGTTGGCTAATATGAACATTGTTACAATATTAATTCTTCTAATCCATTAGCATAAATTTTTAAAAATTTATTTGTGTCTCTTTTTTTTTTAGTTTGCTTTTTTTTTTTAATTTTACTTTGAGTTCTGGGATACATGTGCAGAACGTGAAGCTTTGTTACACAGGTATACATGTGCCATGGTGGTTTGCTGCACCTACCAACTGGTCATCTAGGTTTTAAGCCCTGTATGCATTAGGTATTTGTTCTAATGCTCTCCCTCCCCTTGCCTCGCACTAAAAGGCCCCGGTGTGTGATTTTCCCCTCCCTGTGTCCATGTTTTCTCATTGTTTAACTCTCACTTATGAGTGAGAAAATGTGGTGTTTGGTTTTCTGCTCCTGTGTTAGTTTGCTGAAAATGATGGCTTCCGGCTTCTTCCATGTCCCTACAAAGGACGTGAATTTATCCTTTTTATGGCTGCATAGTATTCCATGGTGTATATGTGCCACATTTTCTTTACCCAGTCTATTATTGATGGGCATTCGAGTTGGTTCCAAGTCTTTGCTATTGTAAATAGTGCTGCAATAAACGTACACGTGCATGTGTCTTTATAGTAGAATGAATTATAATCCTTTGGGTATATACTCAGTAATGGGATTGTTGGGTTAAATGGTTATTTCTGGTTGTAGATCCTTGAGGAATAACCACACTGTCTTCCACAATGGTTGAACTAATTTACACTCCCACCAACAGTGTAAAAGTGTTCCTATTTCTCCACATCCTTGCCAGCATCTGTTGTTTCCTGACTTTAATTATCATCATTCTAACTGGTGTGAGATGGTATCTCATTGTGGTTTTGATTTGCATTTCTCTAATGACTAGTAATTTCTTTCATCAATGTTCCCTACTTTTAGTGTAGATATCTTTTACCTCTTAAGTTAAATTTGTTCCTATTTTATTTTTGTAGCTATTATAAATAAAATTATTTTTTAATTTTTTAGGTTGCTTGTTTTTAGTGTATAGAAAAACTTAATTTTTTCATGTTTATTTTGTATTTTTCAAATTTACTGAATTCATTAATTATTTTTAACAGTTTTTTGGTGGATCCTCTAGAGTTTTCTGTGTATAAGATCATCTTGTCTGCAAAGAGGAACAATTTAGCTTCTTTCTTTTCAATTTGGAAGCTTTTTTATTTCTTTCTCTTGCCTAATTGCTCTGGTTAGGACTTCCAGTACCATGTTGTGTCCTTTTCTGAATCTTAGAAAAAAGCTTTCACCTTTTCACAGTTGACTAAGATGTTAGTTGTGGGCTTGTCATATATAGCATGAATTGTGTTAAGATACATTCCATGCCTAATTAAGAGGTTTTTATTATAAAATGATTTTAAATTGTGTTGAACAATTTTCTGCACTTATTGAAGTGATCATGTGGTTTTGTTCTTCATTCTGCTAATGTGATATATTATATTTATTGATTTACATTTGTTGATCCATTCTTGCATTCTTGGAATGAAACCAATTTGATCATGGAGAATGATCATTTAAATGTGCTTTTGGATTTAGTTTGCTAGCATTTTGTTGAGAATTTTTGCACCAATGTTCATTTATCAGGCATATTGTCCTGTATTTTTTTTTCTGTATGTCTTTATCTGGCTTTGATATTGGCAAATTTGGTATTGGGATGATGCTGGCTTTGTAAAATGAGGTTGAAAGAGTTCCCTCCTCTTCCATATTTTGGAAGAATCTGAGAATTGGCCCTCATTATTTAAATATTTGATAGAGTTCGGCAGGGAAGCCATCAGATCCTGGGCTTTTCTTTGGTGGGAGACTTTTTATTATTCACTCAATTTTCCTATTATTGGTGTTAAGGTTTTCTGTTTCTTCATAATTGAGTCTTGGTAGAGTGCATGCATCTAGGAAAAAGCAATTTTCCTGTTACTTCTAGTTTGTCCAATTTGTTGGTGTAATTTTTTTCATAACGGTCTCATGACCCTTTGTATTTCTGTTGCTTTAGTTGTAAGTCTCCTTTTTTCTTTTTTATTTTGAGTCTTATTTTTCTGTTCTTAGTCCAAGTACAGGTTTCTCAATTTTTTTTCACAAAGTCAACTCTCTGTTTTTTAATTTTTTCTCTTGTTTTTCTAGTTTCTATTTTATTTATTTCTGCTCTGATCTTTATTAATTTATTACCTCTGCTAACTTTGGGTTTAGTTTGTTCTTGTTCTTCCAGTTCCTTGAGGTGCAACCTTAGGGGAAGGTACTGTGAACATTGTCAAAATGACAACAAAGGATTTAAAATGTTACATAAACTTAGGTGATAAAGCAGTGTCAGGTTTGAGAGGGTTTACTCCAATTTTGAAAGAAGTTCTACTGTGAGTAAAATGGTATGAAATAGTATTGCATGATACAGAGACATTGTGCATGAAAATAAAAGTGAATTCATCCAGCACATTTCATTGCTGTCTTATTTTTTTAAATTGCCACAGCCATCTCAATCTTCAGTAACCACTGTCCTAATCAGTCAGCAACCATCAACATCAAGACAAGACCCTCTACAAACAAAAAGATTATGACTGACTGAAGGCTGGGATAATTGTTAGCATTTTTAAGCTATATTTTAAATTAAAAGACATACGTTTTTAATGCAATGCTACTGCACAATTAATAGACTATATTAAAGTGTAAACACAGCTTTCTTTTTCCTCCCGACTTTTATTTTATGTGTGGGGGTACATGTGCAGGTTTGTTATATGATTAAATTGCATGCCGTGGTGGTCTGGTGTACAGATTATTTAATCACCCAGAAAATAAGCACAGACCTCACTGTCATCCCATCCCCCAACCGCAAGTAGAGCCTGTTGTCTATTGTTCCCTTCTTTGTGTCCATACGTACACAATGTTGAGCTCCCAATTATAAGTGAGCATACGGTATTTGGTTTTCCGTTTCTGTATTAATTTGCTTAAAATATTGGCCTCCAGCTTCATCTATATAGCTGCAAATAACATGATCTCATTTTTTTCTTATGGCTAAATAGTATTCCATGTTGTATATGTACCACATTTTCATTATCCAGTCACTGTTGATGGTCATTTGGGTTGATTCAATGTCTTTGTTTCTTGTGAATAGTGCTGCAATAAATATACAAGTGTATGTGTCTTTTTGGTAGAATGCTTTGTTTTCTTTGGTGTATATACCCAGTAATGGGATTGTTGGGTTAAAAGGTAATTCTACTATTAATTCTTTGAGAAATCTTTGAATTGCTTTCCAAAGTGACTGAACTGATTTGCATTACGAACAGCAGTGTATAAGCATTCTCTTTGCCTCACAACCTTGCCAACATCTGTTATTTTTTGACTTTTTAGTAATAGCCACTCTGAGCATTGTGAGATTGTATCTCATTGTGGTTTTTATTTCATTCCGCTAATGGTCAATTATGTGGAACATTTTTGATATGTTCTTGGCCATTTGTATGTCTTTTTTTTTTTCAAGAAGTATCTGATCGTCTGAGTGTGGTTACTCATGCCTGTAATCCCAGCACTTTGGGAGGCCAAGGTGGGTGGATCACCTGAGGTCAGGAGTTCAAGACCAGCCTAGTCAATGTGGTGAAATCCCATCTCAACTAAAAATACAAAAAAATTAGCTGGGCATGATGGCAGGAGCCCGTAATTCCAGATACTTTGGGAGGCTGAGGCAGGAGAATCGCTTGAACCCAGGAGGTGGAGGTTGCAGTGAGCCAAGATCAGGCCATTCCAGTCCAGCCTGGGTGACAAGAGTGAAACTCTGTCAAAAAAAAAAAAAAAAAAAAGAAGAAGTTTCTGATCATTTCCTTTGCACACTCTTTAACGGGGTTATTTATTTTTATTTTTGGATCTGTTTTTCTTTATAGATTCCAGATATTAGATCTCTGTCAGATGGGTAGTTTGCAAATATTTTCTCCCATTCTCTGGGTTGTCTGCTTACCTTGTTGATAGTTTACTTTGGTATGCAGAAGCTCTTTAGTTTAATTAGGTCCAGTTGTCAATTTTTTGTGTTGCATTTACTTTTGAGAATTTAGTCATAAATTTTCTTCCTAAGCCAATGTCAGAAAAGTATTTTCTAGATTTTCCACTAGAATTTTTATAGTTTTGGATATTGTATTTAAGTCTTTAATCCATCTTGAATTAATTTTTATATATGATGAAATGTAGGGGGTCCAGTTTCATTCTTATTAATAAGATTAGCCAGTTTTCTGAGTACAATTTATTGAATAGGGTATCTTTCCACATTTCTTATTTTTGTCCACTATGTCAAATATCAAGTGACTGTAGGTGTGTGGCTTTATTTCAGGGGTCTCTATTTTGATCCATTGGTATACGTGTCTATTTTTGTACCATGCTGCTTTGGTTGCTGTACTCTTACAGTATAGTTTGAAGTTGGATAATGTGATACCTCCAGATTTATTCTTTTTGCTTAGGATTGCATTGGCTATTTGAGTTCCTTTGTCTTCCCACATAAATTTTAGAATAGTTTTTTCTAATTATGTGAATTATACTAGTAATTTGATAGAAATAGCACTGAAACTGTAAATTTCTTTGGGCAATTTGGACATTTTAATGATATTGTCTCTTCTACTCAATGAGCATGGGATGTTTTTCATTTATTTATGTCATCTATGATTTTTTTCAGCAGTGTTTTGTAGTTCTCCTTTTAGAGGTATTTTACATTCTTGGTTAGATGTAACCTTAGGTATTTTAATTTATTTTTAATGAGATTATTTTAATTTTGCTCTCTGATTATTATTGGTGTGTAGAAATGCTACCAATTTTTGTACATTAATATTGTATCTTGAGACTTTGCCAGATTTTGGTGTCAGGATGATACTGGTTTCATAAAATGAGTTAGGGAACAGTCTCTTTTTCTCAATTTTTTGAAATAGTTTCAATAGGCTTGCCACTAGCTGTTTTTTATATATATTGTAGAATTCAGCTGTGAGTAATCTACTCCAGGGCTTGTCTTGGTTGATAGGTGTTTTTATTACTGAATTTCACTACTCACTCTTGGTCTGTTCATTATTTCTGTTTCTTCCTGATTCAATCTTAGGAGGTTGTGTATTTCCAGGAATTCATAATATCCTCTAGATTTTCTAGTCTGTGTGCCTAGACATGCTCATAGTAATATCTAAGAATCTTTTGTATTTCTGTGAGAGCAATTGTGATGTCTCCTTTGTCATTTCTCATTGTACTTATTTGATCTTTTCTCTTTTTTTGTTAATCTAGCTAGCAGTCTATCACTCTTATTTATCTTTTCAAAAAAACAAGTTTTCATTTTGTCAGTCCTTTGTTTTTTGTTGTTGTTTTTTTCTCAATTTCACTTAGTTCTGCTCTGATTTTAATTATTTCTTTTATTCTGCTAGCTGTGGGTTCCATTTGTACTTGTTTTTCTAGTTTCTTTAGGTGTGAGGTAAGGTTGTTAATTTGAGATATTTCTATCCTTTTATTGTAGACTCTTAGGACTACAAACCTTCCCATTTAAAACTGTTTCTGCTGCATCCCAGAGGTTTTGATATGTTGTGTCTGTACTTTCATTTGTTTCGAAGAATTGTTTTAATTCTGCTTTCATTTTCTTGTTTACCTAAAAGTAATTCAGGAGCAAGTTGTTTAGTTTCCATGTATTCATGTGGCTATGAGAATTCCTCTTGGCATTGATTTCTATTTTTATTCCACTCTGGCCTGAGAAGATTCTTGATATGTTTTCAAGTTTTTAAAAATTTATTGTGACTTGTGTTGATTGAGCATGTGGTCAGAGTATGTTCCATGTGCAGATGAGAAAGATGTATATTCTGTTTTTTGGGTGGAGTAGTCTGTGGATATCTATTAGATCCAAGTTGTCAAGTGTCAAATTTATGTCCAGAATTTGTTAGTTTTCTGCCTCAATAAACTGTCTAATTCTCCCAGTGGGGTGTTGAAGTTCCTGACTATTGTTATGTGACTATTAAAGTCCTTTCTGAGATCTAGAAGCAATTGTTTTAAAAGTCTGTGTGCTGCATTGTTAGGTACATATATATTTAAGAGAAGTAAGTCTTGTTGAATTAAATCCTTTATCATTACATAATGCCGATCTTTATTCTTTTTTACTGCTGTGGGTTTAAAGCCTATTTTATTTAATATAAGAATAGTGAACCCTGCTCTTTTTTGTTTTCTATTTGCATCATAGATCTTTATCCATCTCTTTACTTTGAGTCTATGGGTGTCATTACATGTGAGATGGGTCTCTTGAAGACAGCAGAAGGTTGGGTCTTGTTTTCTCATCCAATTTGCTCTATGTCTTTTAAGTGAAGCAGGTAGGCCATGTATGTTTAAGGTTAATGTTGATATGTGAGTTTTCATTCCTGTCATAATCTTGTTAGCTAGAAGCTTTGTCATCTTGACTGTGTAGTTGCTGATAGACTCTGTGGGCTATATGTTTGTGTATGCTTTTGTAGTGATAAGTATTGTTATTTCATTTCTATGTTTAGTAACCCCTTTAGTATCTAGTGTAGGGCTGGTGTGGTGATGATGGATTCCCTTAGCAATTGCTTGTCTGGGAAACACTTTATTTCTCCTTCATTTATGAAGCTTGTCAGGATATGAAATTCAGAAATGTTTATTCTCTATTGTAGACAAATAACATTTAATGAAGATTACCCTGGCTTACATTTTTTAAAAATCCCTAACTGTATTGCACAGAATATAAATTTGCATCATGTTCTAAATATATAGTAAGGAAATATTCACTCAAATGTACTTTTCAGCAATAGTGCATCTGCCTGAAAATGATGTTTAAAATGGATTGCTACTTTGTGTTATAGGGTATAATGAGAAGGAAATTTCAAATTTACAAGATTTTGTGTTTATTTTTGTTCTCCATCTTGAAGTATGGAGAAGCAAATTCCTCCACATTCTTCCAGCACTAAGTACACTGATTAGCTCAGAGTTTCTAAGCATTCTTGGCCTCATTTCAGAATTCAGTAGTACTTAAAGCCACAAAAGCCAAATCTGTGTCAGTTTCTTCAATGCAAACACGTGTGGAAAAACAAGAAAGATAATGCAGAGAGGCTCAAGACCAGGAAAAGAAAGAAGAAATTCTAGCCTGCATGTTTATGAGTTAATCCAAATCCAAAATACTTCAGAGCAGGGCAAAGTTCCAAAATATTTTGATCGCGTGTCTGACCCTCCCTGTCCTCTGCACACACACACACACACACACACACCCCACCGTGCTTCTGATGTTAACTGCTAAACTATGGATTATTACTTTTCTTTCATTAAACCGTGTTTCCACCACTAAATATTAATCTGTTTCATTTTATGTGTATTTCCTATTAAGCTATAAAAATAAGTGATATATACTTTATTCTACTTCTCTTTGCTTGTCATTATCTTAAAGCACTGATTCTCACATTTGACCTTTTTTATCATTTTCTAGAGTTCATTAAGGAATCCTAAGGTGCATCCTTAGCCAAGTATAATCTTCTTCTATCTAAAACATAGACCTTGAACTCCATCTAATACAAGCTAAATGGTCATTTTTTGCTATTAGTTTATGAATGTGAAAAGAGAAGATTAACATCTGAGTATATTATCTTAATAACACCTAGAAAAATATATACCATTTGATAATGCTAACACATATTTCTATCTGCATTTTGAAAAGAAATACTAAATATCTAAGAAGGTAATAACATTTTTCTAAGTGCCCCATTATATCAAAATACATTTGAGCCTTCATCAAATCAACTAAGTATCTGACATCAAATGAAAATGCCACAATCAAGTAGAAATTTAACTCAGAGAAGAAAGGTCAAGTCTTTTAGATAAGCAAAATTATTAAATAATTTTTCCTAAACTTGTATCGTGAACATAAAAAACTTTTAGAAAAAAGAAATTGTAGTATATTAGTGTGCAGGACCTAGCAACAGCAAAATGTCCTTAAGAAAATGTTAATGAAATGATTACATAAATTCTAAGACAAAGAAAGATATTTATTACCACAACCTGTCTTTGGTTGGTTCATATAATATGTGAATACTTTTGTGTAAGTAGGGACTATTAGCCAGTATTTATGGTTGTTCCATTCTTCCGGGAATAGAAGCAATATACAAACTGACATCAAATGTGGCCTATCTCCAATTATATATAATGTTGTAGCATTGTTTTAATGTGTACATGTGTCATAAATATGGACAGAAAGATCATATTGCACTTTTATTCCAAATGATGAAATAAAATTTAAGTCAAAATGCAGATTTTAAAGAGATAGTTCTTTAGTTTTAATAAAGTTGTTTGAGTTGTTACGCTTACCAGAATTTAATTTCTGTAGTTTATGCTCTGTTTTTAACAGAGCAGTGGTAGAAACTAAAAATTAGCCAATTTCTTTTATAGCATATGCCATCCAAACAAGATTTCAAAAAGATCAGGTATGTGAGTTCCAGTGGAAAAGTTGTGTCTTCACATATATATGTGAAGCCATATATAAAGAGTCATATTATATATATTTATATATATAATATGAATCATCACATTTAATTGTTATAAAATATACATAATATAAAGTTTACCATTTAACTATTTTAAATTATGTTTATTAGCATTAATTACATTCACAGTTTTGCAATCATCAACACTATCTAGTTTAAGAATTCTTTTATTACCCCCAAAAGAATTCCCTTTACCTAATAAGAAATCACTTCCCATTTTCTCCTATTGCATTCTCTGGCAACCACTAATCTGCTTTGTGTATTGAATGATTTGCTGTTTTTGATTCCATGTATATTGAATCATACAATATGTGGCCTCTTGTGTCTCTCACTTAGCATGATGTTTCCAAGGTACATCTGTGATGTATGATGTATTAGTACTTCATTTCTTTTTAGTCCTGAAAAATATTCCATTGTATGAATATACCAGATTTTATTTATCCACTTATCAGCTGATGAACATTTGGGTTATTTCCACCTTTTGGCTATTGTGAAGAGGGCTGCTTTGAAACACTGACCAAGATTAACAAATCTATTAGTTTTCAGTGCTAACCAGTGAGGGGGAGAACTATTAAGTTGTAAGAGTATAGAAATAATGTTATAGTACTATAGAACAGGAGAGAGATTCAACATCCAAATTTTGAATGTCAAGGAAGATTCCCAGAAAATAATGAGAGAAATGCTTAGATGTGAGGGATAATTTACATTGGTAAATTTTATATAGAAATATGGGGTCATATTTTGGGCATACATCACAGTGCGCTCAGACTCTTGGGCCACAAGAGAATGACATTTGGAATAAATTTATGTAATCTTAATATGAACAAAGAATGTATGTGTGGAAATCATGAAAAGTAAAGGGACTGAAAATATGCAGCATGTTAAGCACATATGGACTTTAACCTAAGAAAAAGAAGCATATGCTGCCTTCATCTAAAATGGAAAGTTGGAAATTACACCACTCACAATGCAAGAATAAGAAACACGCCAGGTTATAGTTTGAATAAATTCACTAGATAAATGAAGTTACAGGGCAACCAAGTAGCATAAAATATATGAAAAAATTGGTCCCTCCCAAAAGAGGGCACACATAAGCACTGGTCTCTGTGCTCTGTGGTAGAGCACAGGAGAAATAAAAGTCAAAATAGGAATTGATAGAAAACTTCTTCACACTGATAAAGTCACTGGACCTACAGCTAACATTATACTTAATGATTAAATTTAATGATTAAACTCACTTATTTCTCACAAAGTTTAGGAAAAAGACAAGATGTCTGCTCTCACCATTTCTATTCGACATGATACTGGATTTCCTACCAGCGCTGTAAGGTAAGTAAAATAAATAGAGAAAGAAATAAAAAGTTTTCAATTCAAAGAAGGTATGATTATTATAGTGAAAATTGTAAGGAATCTATAAAAAGCTAATAGCACTATTCAATGAATCCAACAAAATCTTAGAATACAAAAATATATTTATATAACCTAGTGAGAAACAGTTGAAAATGAAATTAACTCATATCATATATAATAGCAGTACAATTATAGAATAATATAAATCCAACAACATATGTTCAACTACTATATGATTAAAATACAAGATACTGATGAAAGATGTCAAAGAAGATCCACATAAATGCAGCAATATAATGTGTTTGTATGTCAGAAGACTTAGTAATTTTAAGATGTGTATTTCTTCCCAAATATTTAGACAGATTGTTTATCGAAATGAACAAGCTAATTCTAAATGTATGAAAAAGGCAAATGAGCTGGAATAGCCAATACAATTTAGGAAACAAAGGACACAGTTGGAAGACTCAACTACCTGATTTCCAAACTTATTATAAAGTGTATAGCAGTTCAGACAATATAGTAATGGCAAAATTAAAGACATGTAGATTTATGTTTAAGAAAAGACAGTGAAGAAATAGATGAACACACACACATAGAGACAGAAGCAGAAGATATATGTCTTTTTATTTTATTCTAAGGCACAAAGAAAATTTGATAGAGAAAAGACCAAATCTTCAAAAACATTTGAATACACATATGCAAAAAATAAAAATAATTTTTAAAAAATTTTGACCCATACTTCATACAATTTTTTAAAACTCAGGAAGGATATTATACAGTTATAGAAACCCTAAGATTTTAAAACTTCTGGAAGAAAACAAAAGACAAAATATTTGTGACTTCACATTGGGTAATTTTTTTAGATACCATCAATAATACAATTTATTAAAAAATAGATAAATAGCCTGCATTAAAACTAAAATCTTTTGCTTTTCAAAACATACTGTTAAAAAAATAAAAAGACAAGCCAAATTCTTGGATAATATATTTTCAAAGTACATAGCTGATAAATAACTTGTATCTATAGAATATATGACTTCTCAAAACTCAATCATAACAAAAAAATTTAACAAAAGCATAGGCAAAATATTTGAATAGGTATTTTGTCAAAGAATATATCTATAGATGTCCAAAACACACATAAAAAGATATGCACCCCATTTTACATTAGAAAAATAAATGTAATTACAAAGCATAAGAAAGTACTAGCACACTTAGAATAGATGAAAGCAAATATATTTGACAATACCAGTATCTAGCAAGAAAGTAGAACAGTTGAAACACGCATTGCTGTTGAAAATGCAAAATTGTAAAGATAACTCCTAAAAGAATTTTAAAAATTCTCCCGAAGTTAAACTTACATCTACAGTATGACCAAGTTTTCCCAATTATAGAAATTTATTGATCAGAAAGGAAACTCAGGTGGGCACTGTGGATAATGCCTGTAATCCCAGCACTTTGAGAGGCGGAAGCGGGCAGATTACTTGAGGTTAGGAGTTCGAGATCAGCCTGGACAACATGGTGAAACCCCGTCTCTACTAAAAGTACAAAAATTAGTTGGGCTTGGTGGCACCTCCTGGCTACTCAGGAGGCTGAAGTAGGAGAATTGCTTGAAACCAGGAGGCAGAGATTGCAGTGAGCCAAGATCATGCCACTGCACTCCAGCCCGGGTGACAGAGCAAGAGTCTGTCAAAAAAAAAAAAAAAAGAGAGAGAGAGAGAGAAAGAAAGAGAAGAAAGAAAGAAAGAGAAAAAGAAAGTAAGAAAGAAAGAAGGAGAAAGAAAGAAAAAGAGAAAGAAAAAGAAAGGAAGAAAGGAGGAAAGGAGGGAAGTAGGAAAGGAGGGAGGGAGGAAAGGAGGGAAGGAGGAAAGGAGGGAAGAAAGGAAAGAAAGAACGAAGGAAGGAAGGAAAACTCAGGTTCACTCAAAAATTTAAACACAAACATATATTGTGGTTTTATTCCTAAATGTTCAAACCTTTTGCCATAGTAAATTTAGGCTGCCATAACAGAATTCCATAGACTGGGAGGCTTAAACAAAGGTCTATTTCTCACAGTTCTAGAGACTGGAAAGTCCAGGATCAATGCACCAAAAGATTCTGTGTCTAGTGAAGCCATGTTTCCTGTATCTAATATGTCAGAAGAAAGGAGAGATATCATTCTGGGATCCCTCTTACAACGGCACTAATGCCATCCATGAGAGTGTCACCTTCATAATCTAATCATATCCCAACGGCTTCATCCCTTAATGCCATCACATTGGAGGTTAGGGTTTCAACACAAATTCTGAGAAGATACAAACATTCAGCCCATTACACCTGGAAACAATTCAAATGCCTTTTCATAAAAGAACAGACACAAACTTTGTGACATTTCCATATAATGGAATACTACTTAGCAATAAAAAAGGAACAAATTATTGATTTCTACAATCACATGGATTGATCTCAGGTGCATTATTCCGAGTGAAAGAGGTCACAATCATTTACATTTTGAATAATTCTACTTATATGACATTCCAGAAAAGTCAAAAGTATAGGGATAGGAAATAAACAAAATGGTGCCCATGACTGAGGGTTGTTGATTTGAGTACAAAGGCACATGACAGCATTCTGAGGGATAATGAAACTGTTTTACATATTAATTTTGGTTTTAGCAACACAAGTGCATGTGAATTTAAAACCCATACAATGATCTGCTAAAAAATAAGGTTTATTTACCAAAGTAAATGTTACCTCAAGAAACCTGTTCAAAAATAAAGAAAAAAATGCCATTGAAAATGGAGTGAACTCTGTATTTGTAAGAAGTTTTTTTTTGAAGAGTATTTCCTTAATAATGTAAATAATTTGTTTAGGAGCGGGTGTGAGCGAAATAAGAATTTCAATTTCTTATCAGGGTAGAGCAGTGGCCAGTAGAATAGTGTATTAAGATCAGAGGGTGAAAACAGAATCCATGAGTATAGATGCACAATTTGAAGTGCCATTGTGACATTCAAGTGAAGATATTGGGTATGTAATTAGGTATTTAACTTATTGGCTTACAGACGTGTAAACTATACATTTAGATTTAAGAATTGTCAATATGTATTGAGTAAAGCCATTGATTTCCCAATCATTAAAGGTATTATCTTTTTATTTACCTGACCTGCATTTGTCACCATTACTATAAACAAGTGTAACACAGATGTAGTGTCATAACCTATATAAAACTGGTATTAATAACCACACATGCTTCCCAGGAGGATGGATGTGTAAATCCTTTTAGCATACTAGCACAACTTGGATTTAGAATTAACTAGGAGAACCCTTGACTGTGGTTATTAATGATGTTTGGGTGGACATGGAAAAGACAAGCCCTTCCACTTAGGAGAAGTAAGCATGAAGTCTGAGATAGAAAATTGATCAGAATTGTGAGGCTTCTCACTGTCACTATTTGGCATCATGATGTTGCCTCAGAGTGTA
Source organism: Gorilla gorilla gorilla (assembly GCF_029281585.2). Taxonomy (NCBI): domain Eukaryota; kingdom Metazoa; phylum Chordata; class Mammalia; order Primates; family Hominidae; genus Gorilla; species Gorilla gorilla. The sequence goes on from NC_073228.2 coordinate 105,640,507, forward strand.
ATGGCTAACAAGAAAACAGAACCACCGAAGGCATATTTTAGGTACTTGGGCTGATAAATCTGCTCTTTTTTGGCTGCAACAGGTCTATTTTTTTTCTGTGTGTTTTTTATTAATCTAATTATCTGATTTACATTTTAATCGGAAAGAGTCAAAATAAGCTATATTTAAAACACTTTATATTGATCCCAGGGAGTGATGTCAGAAAGACAGCAAAATAGAAAGTCCCACCCTTGTTTCTCCACAGAAACACAGATTTAACAATGATAAATGAACCAAGATATCTGTATGAGATGTGCATATTCATTGAAGAAGTTGCAGTGCTGTACATAAGTACAAAACTGAGAATGGCCACATTGAAATGGATAAGAAGAGCAATCTAACTATACCTGCATTAGCTGCTCTCCTAAACCAGTGCAGCTCAGCACTGAGAAAGATCACCTAGACACGCAACTTTTCACTTGGGGGAATAGAGAGAGTAGAGCATGTGTCCAAGTTCTCTGGCCTCTCAGAGCGCTGCCCGAAAAACCAGTTTCATTCCATACAGAGTACTGATGGAAACTGTGTTGTTTTAACACTGGAGAGTAGGTTAGAACAAAGTAAAGGGACAAATGACTTGCTGAAGGCTGCATGGCTTGATGAGATTGGGAAAAAAACAGAACTTGAGGCTTCACCCCAGAAAGTAAGAGAAAAGAGTGTCTCTCCAGTTATAATCCGTGGTACAGCAGCCACACACCAGAGAGAGGAAAAGATTATAGGACTTTTTTTTTAAAGTAAATTGTACTAATTATTTTTTTTAAAAGAAAGAAAACTACATGCACAGTCTAAAGAAGGCATATCCATAGAAAAGATTTGCAGTGCTCCAAGAATCTCTAGCCAGACTGACTGGGAAAAGTTCTTCACTGTAGAAGTCAGTCTGTAATGACTGGGGTGGCTATCTGTTTCTTCAAATAAATGGATACCAATGCACAGATAAGAAATATAAAAAATAAGAGAAGGGTTAGCCTATCAAAAGAACAAAATAAATCAAATTAAAAAATGAATTACCTGAAAGGGTTTAAACATAATCATCTTAAAGAAGCTCAGTGAGCTACAAGAGAACACAGAGAAAAAACAAAATGGAATCACAAAAACAATTCATAAAGAAAATGAGAATATCAACAAAGAGATAAAACTTAAAAAAACAAAAATTATGAAGCTAAAGAATATAAAAACAGAATTAAAAATTTACTAGAGGGAGTCACTGCTTGTGATGGTTGGAATTTTCATCCACTCTAAAGTTCATGTTAAAATGTAATCCCTAATGTGGAAATACATATTTTTTTATTTTTAAAACACGTTTGTTTGAAATAAATGAGCTTTGTTCATAGCTCCTCTCTGTTCTATTTTCCCTAATGGCTACCAGTACTGTTCTCTTTACATATTGTCCCTATTTTTAATGATAGCTATTTTACAGAGATGACAATTTTTCCCCTACCTCCAAAAAAATCCACACACCCATCCCATACAAACATAGATGACAACATTCTAATATAAAGTGACTGTGTAATGAATTTTCACCTCCTAAATAATAGAGACATCTCTGTCTGAAAAAATGGATATAAGAGGATGTCTCCAAAGATGAAGAAGAACACTACTGGTTTCTAGACAGAACAGCCTTGCTCAAGGGAACCACAAGCCTTAGCCAATTGACCAGAATTCTTTTGATCATTTTTTTCTTAACTTCCACTCCATTTAGGACATTATTGCATCCTCTGCTTGATCAGCTGTACTCCCAAGGCTCCTTGGCTACAGCAAATTCATGAAGCTGTCAGCATGCCTTTGTGCACAAAGCAGCCCTCAGTGAACGTCTGTATAATAAATGAATGATGAAAGAATGATTGGAGAGTGTAAAGAAGCCTCCTGCCATTAATTACAGTATCTTGCCATAACACAAATTCTCCCACATGCATTTCTACTGGTCCAGCATATTATTACTTACATTTAGTTAGCCTGCTTTTAGGGTGAGAAAATACAAAAAGTATGAGAAATGATCTAAGATGCCTGCAGCTTAATAATTTATTTGTGTTTTCACATTATTTAAGAGATTACCAATGCAAGATGTAGGGCTTTCTTAAGAAATGATATATCCTCAGTGCACTGAATGTTTACAAGAAATTAAGAACAAAACTTTTAAAAAAATTACAAATGCAATATTACTGTTGGTGATTATTTTGTGCCAACCAGGAAATAACTGATCTAATTAAACCCACCTGATTGCCAGCCAGAAACCTAGGCCTACCATACTTAAGAGATTTGACATGTAGGACCTTTAAGAAGTAATTGGATCATGAGGGCAGAGCCCTCAAGAATGGATTAGTCTATTCATGGTTTAATGAATTAAGAATTAATAAGTTAATAGATTAATGGCTGTGATTAGTGTGGTTCTGGTGCCTTTTTTAATTTTTAATTTTTATGGGTATAGAGTAGGTATATATATTTGTAGGATACATGAGCTATTTTGGTAAAGGCATGCAATGCAAAAAAATGACATCATGGAGAATGGGGTATCCATCTCCTTAAGCATTTATCGTTTTTGTGTTAGAAACAATCCAATTGTATTCTTTTAGTTTTTTTTAAATATACAATTAAATTATGATTGACCATAGTCACCCTGTTGTGCTATCAAATACTAGGTCTTATTCTTCTATTATTTTTTACCCATTAACCATCCTACTTCCTTTCTACCACCCCACTACCCTTCTCAGCCTCTGGTAACCATCCTTCTACTCTCTATCTATATGAGCTTAATCGTTTTGATTTTTAGATCCCACAAATAAATGAGAACATGTGATGTTTGTCTTTCTGTGCCCTACTTAATTCACTTGACATAATGATCTCCAGTTTCATCCACATGGTTGCAAATAACAGACTATCATTCTATTTTAAAGCTGACTAGTACTCCATCATATATAAGTATCATATTTTCTTTATCCATCCATCTGTTAATGGATACTTAAGTTGCTTCAAAATCTTAGCTATTGTGAACAGTGCTACAACAAACATGGGAGTGCAGATAGCTCTTTGAAACATTGATTTTCTTTCTTTTAGATATATACCCAGCAATGGGATTGCTGGATCATAGAGTAGCTCTATTTTTAGTTTTCTGAGGAACCTCCAAACTGTTCTGCACTGTGGTTGTACTAATTTGCATTCCCACCAGCAGCATACAAGTGTTCCCTTTTCTCCACATCCTCCCCAGAATTTGTTATTGCCTGTCTTTTGGATAAAAACCATTTTAACTGGGGTGAGATAATAACCCATTGTAGCTTTGATTTGCACTTCTCTGATGATCAGTGATGTTGAGCAGTTTTTAATATGTCTACTTGGTATTTGTATGTCTTCTTTTGAGAAATATCTATTCGAATCTTTGGCTCACTTTTTGATCGGTTTCTTAGATTTTTTTCCTATACTGTTGTTTGAGTTCCTAATATACTCTAGTTATTAATCCCTTGTCAGAGGGGTAATTTGCAAATATTTTCTCCCATTCTGGGAGTAGTCTCTTTACTTTGTTGACTTTCCTTTGCTGTGCAGAAGCCTTTTAACTTGATGTGATACCATTTGTCCATTTTTGCTTTGGTTGTCTGTGCTTATGGGATATTACTCAATAAATTTTTGCCTAGACTAATGTCCTGGAGATTTTCCTAATGTTTTCTTGTAGTAGTTTTGTAGTTTGAGGTCTTAAACTTAAGCCTTTAATACATTTAGGTTTGATTTTTATATGTGGCAAGAGATAGGGGTTCAGTTTCACTCTTCTGCATATAGATAACCAGTTTTATCAGCAACATTTATCGAAAAGACTGTTTTTACACCAGTGTATGTTCTTGGCACTTTTGTCAAGAGTTCACTGTAGGTGTATGGATGTTTGTGAGTTCTCTATTCTGAACCATTGGTCTGTGTCTGTTTTTATGCCACTATGATGCTGTTTTGGTTACTATAACTCTGTAGTATAATTTGAAATAATGGAATGTAATTCCTCCAGTATTGCTCCTTTTACTTAGGATAGCTTTGGCAATGCTGAGACTTTTGTAGTTTCATATAAATTTTAGGATTTATTTTCTATTTCTGTGAAGAATGTCATTGGTATTTTGACAGAGATTGCATTGACTCTGTAGATTGCTTTGTGTAGTATGGACATTTTGACAATATTGATTCTTTCACTCCATGAACATGAAACCTTTTTCCATTTTTTGATGTTCTCTTCAATTTCTTTCATCAAGGTTTTATAGTTTTCATTATAGATGTCTTTCACTTCTTTGGTTAAGTTAATTTCCAGGTATTTAATTTTATATGTGGCTATTGTAGATGGGATTTTTTTAATTTCTGTTTCAGATTATTCACGGTTAATTTTGTATGTTGAGTTTGTATTCTGCAACTTTACTGAATTTGTTTATCAGCTCTAATAGTTTGTGTGTGTGTGTGTCTGTGTGTGTGTGAAGTCTTTAGGTTTTTCCAAGTATAAGATCATATAATCTGCAAAGAAGGATATTTGACTTCTTCCATTCCAATTTGGATGCCCGTTATATCTTTCTTTTGTATCTTTATATCTTTATTTATATCTTTCTTTGGTCTGATTAGTCTAGCTAGGACATCCAGTACTATGTTGACAGTGGGCATCCTTGTCATGTTCCAGATCTTAGGAAAAAGACTTTAGTTTTTCTCCATTCAATATGATACTAGCCATG